>NW_018128094.1:289771-294946 GCF_001952655.1 Monopterus albus
TTAAGACCATATTTGTTTTGCACAGTATTTAGTTGACATAAGATGTTATTAAGGATAGGATATTTAAAGAATAGTGTACATTATGTAATAAGTAAACAGTCGGATATTTTTAGATAAAACCTTTCTGATATACAGTGGTGTGAAAAAGTATTTGCCCCCTTACTGATTTCTTATCTTTTTGCATGTTTGTCACACTGTAATGTTTCAGATCATCAAACAAATTTATCACTGGGAATTGGGTAACCAAACACTGAGAAATGTGTCTTAACCATTACCACTTAAAAGTGCAAACTCACTAAAATCATAGGAATGTCAATAACATCAACTTGACTCAATAACCACAGAGAGTATTAAACCTTTTCAGGAATTTTATATAGAAGCTTAACAGAGCTACAGCAAAGCAACAAGTAATAAAATATAAACCTTAAAATCATCAATAATCAGCTTACAATCTAAATAAGTCAACAACTACTATTTCTAAACATAAATTTAAAATGATCATACTGATTAAAATTATTATGGTTTAGCTAAGCTCTTGATCTGAATAAAAGTCAAAGGTCTCACGTCACCGATCCTCAGCTGACTCTAGGTGGGGTGGTGGCGGATTGGGACATTCTTTGTTCCTCTTTTTCCTTTTTGCCATGATTCAAGCTTTCACAAGGACTGAAACACCACCGAGGGGGAGAAATATCTCCAGCTCAACACCAGTCAGTTAGAATTGATGAAGCCTCAGAGGTGAAACGCCTTCAACCTAGAAACCTAGTCCAGTTGATTTTTTCTAAGTTTTTCAGTTTACTATGACCTGGATGACTCAGAATCTGCACAGACATGTTGCTACTCATTTTGGGAATGACACCCTTCGACTGGTACGCGAGTATAAGAAAACAGTCAGGAAACTGGCTGACTACAGAAACCACCTTTGTTTCAACCTAAGATGCCGCCAACAGGACGTCTTCCCCAGAAGTTTGAGGCTGGGCTCTCCTGTATAAGAATACAGGGCTGGGAACATCCTGAAAAGAGCACAGGCACAACTTTTAAGTGAAAGGAGTCGACAAATACACTTCACTATGTTGCAGTCGGTTCTTTTTGCCATGCTAACTCTGAGAGACAAGGCAGTCCCAGTAGCTTCAAAACCGTGCTGATTTATTCAATGAACACAGGTAAAAATTAACATTACACGCTCAGGTATCTTGCACCTCCAACATGCACGCAGGCAGCTGAAAGATGAAAGACCCACAAACCCAACAGGCCTAATACATTATATCGCCTTGGGCTAATCCCATACTACCAGGAGACGCCAAGCCGCAGCGTCTCCCAGGGAAAGCGCTGCAGCTGCCCCGAGCAGTAGCCCAAACATGATGAAAATCAATGTGTGAATGTTTGTTGAGGTGGTGTGTAGCTAAAAAACATTCTAACACGACCTCTAGTGACATGTCCTAACATTAAACATAAAAAAATATTATGACTATGGCTACAGTTATACACGTCATAATAATAATATTAAACATCCTGTCTGCTGACAGTCATCCACTTTTCTATCTAGTTATCCTTGACCATAAGCATCCTGCAGTAACTCATGAAAATGAGTAAGCATTTAACAGCCTAAGCTAGACATCCTGTCTACTCTAAAACATTTCTAATACATAAAGTATCTAACCAATATCTATCTGACTAAAAATACCTAACAACTATAGACAACCTGATGGACCAAACAGAGCGACTAGGAAGGAGACTCTCCACTAAGGTTACCAGAGAAATCTTTCAGGAGATCTCAAGGTTCATGGAAAAGGCACAACTTACCCAACATAACAAGAGCAAGGCTCGCCAAATGGTTAAATTCCAGATACTATAGAATGGACAGCCAGCCTCAGATGTCCTTGGTTGGAGGAGAAAGGAGGAGCACAACCCACAACCATTGCACAACGACAAATGGGTCAAAAATCTCTCGGACAGAGAACTCACGGACACTGAAAAAGAGGTATTAGCCAAGAGACTGAATTTTGCGGTCACACCCAAACAAATCCCTGTGGTAGACTTCATCCCAGCCACAGAGACAGCCATTAGGAACAACAAGCTGGCCGAGACAGAGGTGGAAGAACTGCGGATGAAGGTCACAGCCGCTTTGGCCAGTACCAAACTCCCACCCCGAAACCATACCCCCGAGGAAAGGAGGGCTTTAGCTGCACTAGAGAAGGATGAAACCATCACAATCTTTCCAGCAGACAAAGGCAGGTGTACAGTAGTCCTAAACTCAGCTGACTATCAGACCAGTGTTTCCGACCTCCTCAGTGACACCACCACCTGTGAAGCACTGAAGAAGGACCCCACCAATGGCTATAAGAAGAAGGTTATAGACTGTTTACAGAAGCTGGAAAAGGAGGGAGTTATTGACCGGTGACTATACTACAGACTATACCCTGGGGAGGCCATCCCTTACATTTATGGCCTACCCAAAATACACAAGGAAGGAGCCCCACTCAGATCCATTGTCAGCAGCTTCAACTCTGTGACATAGCCAAGTTACAACTGTGACTTACAACATAGCCAAGCACGTGGTCACCATCCTGGCTCCTTTGGTGGGAAACACACAGCACCACATAATAAACTCCCAGGACTAATGACTCCTAAACTTTGCTGATGATAAGACGGTCATCGGTCACATCTCCCTATTGATGGCAGGTTGAGCAGCTGGCCCTATGGTGTAGTCGCAACAACCTAGAGCTGAACACACTCAAAACAGTGGAGATCACAGTTGACTTCAAGAAGAGCCCCCCCACCTTACCCTCCTCACCATACCCAGCAGCACTGTATCAGCAGTGGAGTCCATCAAGTTCCTGGGCTCCACTATCTCCCAAGACCTGAGATGGATGTTCAACATCCGCACCATCATCAAGAAGGTACAGCAGAGGATGTACTTCCTGCGCCAGCTCAGGAAGTTCAACCTGCCCCAGGAGCTGCTGATACAGTTCTACAGAGGAATCATCGAGTCTGTTCTCTGCACCTCCATCACTGTCTGGTTTGGCTCAGCAACCAAACAGGACAAGTACAGACTTCAGCGGATAGTCAGGACTGCAGAAAAGGTCATTGGTGCAAGTACATTGAGAGCTGCTGTACCGGAGTCAAATTCCTCATGTCCAACACACCTGGCCAATAAAGCTGATTCTGAATCTGATTCTGAATGTCAGGGAGCGGCGTGTACAGCTTCCGTTAGTGTTAAGGAGTGAACCCAATTAAAAAAGTCAGTAGTCTGAGACAATAGAGGGACGTTTAATTGTCAGATTGGGAGAGCTCAGGAGCAGGAGAAACAGTCTTACAGGCAGAGAGGACAAGGCAGAATTGCAGGTAGGTAATCCAGGCAGGGGGTCGATAGCTGGCATGGCAATCCGATAATAGGGATGAGGCAGGATCTCCGGTTGATGGTTCAGGCAGGGTGTCAATGCAGGCATAGCAGTCCAACAATAGGGGCAAGGCAAATATCGTTAGTCAGGAGCATGCAAGATGTCATCAGAATGACAGGTACTAGAATAAATGCTGGAGAGTCTAGGCTAGGCAAAGAACAATCTGGCAGCCCCCCACAAGGTGAAGAGCTGCTATATACTGAGGGGAGTAGGTGTGAGTAATGAAACAGCAGGTGAAGGCACTTGACAATGATGAAGTAAAGTGTCCAAAAGTCTGGGTGAGCTGGGAACAGGAAGTACTTTCAGAGTAAAAGCAGGGAACTGGAAGCCAGCGGGGCAGGAGCATGACACTGAACATACGTACACCTCATTTGTTGATCTTTAGGTCACATCTAAGAAGATAATTTGCCATTGTAACATTATAGATAAGTCAGAAAACAAGAAAAAGCATGCCATGGGCCCTTTAATACCAGAGGTGGACATAACGTTTTTCCTAAAAATCTTTAAACATCAGTGTCTATACAGTCAGCCAAACAGCCCCAAAAACGTTTAATATAACTGTGACAGACTGTGGATTTTCACTGTTCTCAGCATACTTTGTACCCCTTTTTCTTAGTCTTCCCAAGACTAACCTTAGTATTTGTACATCAGAGGCAGGTGTAACTTTTTTATCTGAAAATTTGCTAAATCAGTGTTTATACAGCCAGCTAAACAGCACAGTGAATTCAATTGTTCATTGAGTAATGGAAGAAAGATAAGAGCAGATAAAGTGCTAAACTGAGTGAAATTAAGAAACATGAATTGAAACCAATTGAAAAAAAAGTAGTTCTAGATTATAGATATAAGTTCTAATGGGAGATGGCTCCAGCTGTGGGCAGCATCGTGGCTAAAAGCACTTTCACCATGTTTAGTTTGAACTCTAGGCAGCACTAGCTGATCTCAGACACCTATTAGGCTTGTACTCAGCAAACACATCTCTGATATATTTTGTGCCCAGACCATTGAGAATCTTGTACACAATAAATAGAGCCCTTAAATTGAATTCTGTACTTAACTGGATACCCCTACAAACATCTAAGGACTGGAGTGATGTGTTCTTTCTTCTTGGTGTTTGTCAATATTCTACCAGCAGGGGTTCAATGGGTTGCAACTGTCTTATGATCTTACTGGGGAGGCCAATCAAGACTGTAGGATAAGGATAATGATAATTACCTTTATTGGCCAAGTATGTTACACACAAGGAATTTCCAGTACTGAACTAAGGCAGCCATCTGCAGCGCCAACTCAACCGATGGCTCTAACCATCGGGGGCAACTTGGGGGTTCAGTGTCTTGCCAAAGGACACTTCGACATGTGGACTGCAGGCACTGGGATTTGAATCTCCTATCCTCCGTTTGGGAGACCACTACTCTACCCACAGAAACACAGTCACCCCCAGTAATACAGTAGTCTACCCTAGTTGAAATGAAAGCATGAAAAGGTCAGAAGGGTTGTGGCTGCAGTGGTCATGGACGTAAAAACATGGATGCTGGAGCACTTTGGAGTGGCTATGACGTTTGGTTTATCCTGGCAAGCCATCAGATAACTCAGAAAGGGAAAGCAGGGCTTGACCCCAGCTGTGTCCAGTATGGGAGAACTGCTCAATCTGACTGGGGATGTTGTTGGGTAATGGAAAGAACATTTTGAGGAATTCCTGAACCCAAATCTGTCTTAAAAATGAGGGGGAAGCCTTAGTCAAATCTCTGGCAGAGACCTCTGAGGAAGCTGCTCAGCAGGA
>NW_018128094.1:294972-296839 GCF_001952655.1 Monopterus albus
TTAGACATTGTTAGGCTTTCTAGGGTGGCGTGCCTCTTCAGCGTCACATGGTGGATGGGGACAGTGCCTGAGAACTCTGCGGTGGTTTCCATATTTAGAAAGGAGGACAGGAGGGTGCTAGTGTTATTCATTTAATTTCAATTAAATTCAATTCAAAGGACTTTTATTGGCATCTAAATTTCAACAAAAAAATGTTGCCAAGGCCTCAAAATATAGTTTATAATTATAAGTCATAAAGATTTAAACAGTTTAGACAGTTGAAAAAACATTGTGTTACATGTACTGTTCAGTATATCATATGCATTTGTGTGCTGTAGTGTGTGTGTACATTCATTCAGTTTAAGTGTTTATTGTCAAATGCACAGTATGGAAATGTGTTTCCCTGCACAATGAAATTCTTACTTTGCTGTCCAGCCTGAATACCAAACAACACAAGTGAAATATAAAGTGGATAAACAGTAGCACAAACATCTAAACAGTCTTCCTTTGCCGTCCAGCCTGAATACCAAACAACACAAGTGAAATATAAAGTGGATAAACAGTAGCACAAACACCTAAACAGTCTTCCTTTGCCTTCCACACTGGGTACCAAACAACATAAGTCAAATATAAATTAGATAAACAGTAGCACAGACTCTAAAGGCACTTTAAGCAGTGAGTGAAAAGAAATATAACAAGTAAATAAAAATATAATGGAAAGGCCCGCATCTGAGCTGTATGCGCAATAGTCAGCAGCAATGAGAACACAATAAAAGACAGTGTATGCTACATCAAGGCTGTATGTGTGATAGTCAGCAGTGGGTGTGGAACTGAGCATGTAAACAGAACAGGTGCAACTACGTGAAGTAATCCCTGAGTGTAAACCCCTGTCAGTTGTTTAGGCAGTTAGAAAGAAAGAGTTTTTCAGTCTAGAAGTCCTGCATTTCACACTTCTGAACCTCTGCCCTGAGGGTAGGGGTGTGAACAGCCCATGCTGGGGGTGGGTGGGGTCTTTGAGGATGGAGGCAGTGTTCCTGCAGACTCTGTGATAGTAGATGCTCTGCAGAGCGGGCAGTGGAGTCCTGGTGACCTTCTCAGCAGTCTTTACCACTCTCTGCAGGCGCTTGTGGTCCATAGTAGTAGTGCTGCCATACCAGACAGTGATGCAGCTGGTTAAGATGCTCTCGATGCAGCTGTAGAAGTTCCTGAGGATCCTAGGTGACATGCCAAACCCCCTCAGCCTCATCAGAAAGTACAGCTGCTGTTGGGCCTTCTTGACCAGCTGTGTGGTAAGTGTCCAGTCCAAGTGAGGTCCTCACTGATGTGGATGCCCCAGTATTTAAAGCTGCTCGCCTTCTCCACTTCGAGCCCCCGGATGAACAGTGGCTGATGTGATCTCTCCTTCCTCATGTCCACTATCATCTCCTTCATCTTGTCCGTGTTGAGGGTGAGATTATTGTCCTTGCACCATGACACCAGACCAGCCACCTCCCTCCTGTAGGCTGCTTCATCCCCGCCAGTGATGTGACCCATCACTGTGGTGTCGTCCGCAAGCATGATGTGTGTCTAGGTCATTCACTGTCCCTCAGCTCATATACAGATGCACAATGGGCAGTGAAATATGTCCCGTCTCCCTGTCTAGTTAGTATTTTTGATTTTCAGAAATCATTAAGTTTTTTGAAACCTGAAATTATTGAGTTGAATTTTTCAAAATAAACTGTCATGATAGAAGGAAGTGCATCTCTGTCTCGACTTCACCTGTCGAACCACATATTCTGTTTACATTTGGTGGCTATGATTCTTTTGTGTCTTGCTGTTTGTGGTTACTGAGCCTGCCAGTGGTTAAATCAAATCAAATCAAATCAAAACAAATTTTATTTGTATAGCA
>NW_018128094.1:299026-302217 GCF_001952655.1 Monopterus albus
TTCTGGCACTATGAAGGGCTTTCTTATATGTTATTAAACTATCTTTCCAGGCTATAGAAAACTCTTCTGACTTAGTGGAGCGCTCCTTTCCATTTTTCGTGATGCCTGCTTTAGGGAGCGGAGCTGCAAGCTGTACCACGGGGCTAGCCTCCTCTGTTTCGCTACCTTCTTTTTCAGAGGGGCAATGGTATCAAGTGTATTACGCAGGAAGGCTGCAGTACTATCAACAAGATTATCGACTTGTGTGGGAGTAAAGTTAAGGTGGCCTCCTTCCACTATGTTGGCAAACGGCACTGAAGTAGATAAAGATGGAATTATTTCCTTAAACTTGGTAACAGCATTGCCAGATAGACATCTGCTGTAATGGAATTGTTTCCCACATAGAGTATAATCCATTAATGGAAATTCAAAAGTTATTAGAAAATGGTCAGACAGAAGAGGGTTATGGGGAAAAACTATTAAGTGTTCAGTTTCGATGCCATATCTCAGAACAAGATCAAGAGTGTGATTAAAACAGTGAGTGGGTTTATTTACAGTTTGAGAGAAGCCAACTGAGTCTAGGTTAGAATCTGTCTCTGTGATTTTCATGGGCAGGATGTCAAAGCCTAGCTGGAAAGAGCAGTGTGTCTGGTTTGAAGACCTCAGAATTGCTTTTTGTAGATGATGTAGTTCTTTTGGCGGAATCAGACCGTGACCTTCAGCAAGCACTGGAGTGATTTGCAGCTAAATCTAAAGCAAGTAGGATGAGAGACAGCACCTCCCACTTGGATGCCATGCTGGAAAATGGTGGATTGTTCCTTTTAGGTTGAGAGTGCATTGTTGGCCCAAGTAAAAGAATATTTTTTTCATGAGTGAGAGTATAATAGAGCATGAAAATGACTGATTGATTGGCACAGTGGCACAGACATTGTACCAGACTGTTGTGGTTAAGAGGGAGCTGAGGCGGAGGGCAAAGCTTTCAAAAGCAGCCAAAATCAGTTTTTTCCACAGGCTGACTAGGGTTAGGGTAAGGCACCTTGCCATCCAGAGGGAGCTTGCAACATAGATGTTGCTCCTTTGCATTAAAAGGAGCAAAGGAGCAACATCTATGTGGGATCTCATCAGGATGTCTCCTGGTAGCCTTCCACTGAAGGTTTTCTGGACCAATCATACTGGCAGAAGACTCTAAAGTAGACCCAGAACACACTGAAAACACTATGGGCTCTGCTTTCCTCGAAATAGGGCATTAGTCTTAAACTATTGTCTAAACTAACACAAGGGCCCATATGGGCTTGTTCATGAATGATTTGCAAATTTTGTCACCGCAGACGCAGCACACTTTTGTGTCACTGTGGAGGAGAGGTGGAATACTGTACATTATTAGAGGGAAGAATACATGGTGAGCAGGTGGAGTCAGGGCTGGCTTTAGTTATGTCCAATCAAACCAGCTCCTCTCATCCTCTTTAAAGAGCAGGGTGGAAACCTGACTGACTGATGTCACTGATGTCATGACATGGAAATATATGAAGAAAGATTCTCTTCATGCAGAAGTATTGTTTATAAATATTCATCCAATAGTCTGCTAACCAGCCATGTGCCAACACAGTTTGACCATATTCATATCTGTAGCAACATACTGAGAACTAGTTTATCTTTTTTTAAAAACCATCTTCCTTTTATGAGCACCTTTGCTGGTTCTGAATTCTCATGTTTCTCCAGTGAACTTTCACTGCTTTTTCTTGGGGTTTCCATAGTTTTCCAGCACCACCTGTAATCATCTTATGTTCAGTTGTACACTGAGTGCAAATAACCAGTAAAAACAGGTAGCAGTAAACAAAATCTAAATAACTTTATATATGGTAAATTGTCCAACTTTGTGACATGTTTATTGGGAAAGTTTATCTATTACTTTTTAGGGCAGTTGGCCTGGTTTGTAATTTGGTGTAGAATACCACAAAGCCTAGATAAATTGCAACTACCTGGATTGGATGAAGTGCCAGTCAGCTGACTTTGCACTATAATTTCATTGTTGCTGTATAATCTATCAAGCAGATCAAATGAACAGCACACCCACAGTCAGCAGCATCACATTTAATATTTTTTAATGTATTATGTTGATAAAATGTGAATATTTTATTCTATGAATGAAAATATAATAACCCCCCAAAGATAATAATTATAGATATAATCTTAGACTTAACTGTTTACACATATATTGCACACACACACACACACACACACACACACACACACACACACACACAGATATCTAGTACTCCTGTAGGTAATTTCCTACACAAAACAAATGCACACAAGCCAAAACTGGAGCTGGGGTTGTGGTGTCAGCCTTCATGTGAACACAAGGCTGGCTTACTGTGATTAAAAATCTTTTACACCTACTGTAGTTACTAAGAACTCCGCCATGGCCGGTCTCAAGCCCGGGTGAGAAAGGAGGAGGGTTGGGTGTGGGGCCAGCAACCCCACCCCGTAAAACCTCACACGCTACAGAAACCAAAACAACAGAATAATCCAACCAGTGCTTTAATCTGGGAGATGCCTCTACAGGAGGACAGATGACGCAGATTGGTGAAAGCCGCATGGAAGCCAACCAGCTGACGAATCTCCTGATGTTGAAAGCAACAACAAAGATCGGAACTTGGAACGTACGAACCATGTACGAAACTGGAAAAGCAGCTCAAGTGGCAAGTGAGATGAAAAGATATAACATTCAAGTACTAGGAATCTGTGAGAGCAGATGGAATGGGTCTGGCATGACATCACTTGCCAGTGGAGAGAAAATCCTCTACTCGGGACATGCAGACGAGAATCATGACCACACAGAAGGAGTTGCCATCATGATGTCCCCAGTAGCAGCCAGAACCCTTATGGAATGGCAGCCAGGCTCTCCTAGAATCATGACAGCAACGTTCAACTCCAAGGGAAGAAACGTTACATTCATCCAATGCTACTCGCCTACTAACGACGCTGATGCGGAAGCAAAGGAAAATTTCTACAATTCCCTCCAGACAGTGGTCAATGACATCAAGATACTGATGGGTGACCTGAATGCCAAGATAGGAAAAGACAACCTTGGAAAAGAATTGATTATGGGAACCCAGGCCCTTGGAGAAATGAATGAAAATGGCGAGCCTTTCACGGACTTTTGCGCTTTTAATGACCTAGTCATTGGTGGCAGTGTATTCCAGCATAAA
>NW_018128094.1:302633-305321 GCF_001952655.1 Monopterus albus
AAATAAAAAAAATGAGTCTCATACACAGGTTAGCGATGCAAACTTGTCTTGTCCATTACTGAAAAAGAGCTAGCCGATATTCATTCATATAATTAATAAACACTTACTGAAAGGCTAAGTTAAAATTGGTGATGCTGGGACAGACTAAATAGTTTTTATGCTCTGTTTGGTAGATGAGCTGTTGAATAGAGAAAGTGCTGCTATTAGTGAAAACAATTAATACATTTTGTTTATGTAAATGAGGTGGAAAAACCGTATGTGTTACAATGATGGCCCTTTTTTTTTTTTTTTTTTTTTTTTTTTTTTTTTTTTTTTTTTTTTTTTTTTTTTTTTTTTTTTTTTTTTTTTTTTTTTACCCACCTGTTGTGCCTCTCTCCAGGCCAGCTCCATATGCTGAGACTAGACCAGGGTCCCCAGTCTGTCCTGGTTCCCCTACTCGCACCTGGAAAGGACTTCCTGGGATGTGAGAGCCATTGAACTTGACATCAATGGTGTGGATGCCATTCTCCCTGGGGATGAACCTGATTGCGTATTTGTCTGGAGGACAGGACGAAGGGATTTGTTACCAGTAGTTCCAACATAAAAGAGGTTTGAAACTTACGAGTTCAGGCAGTGACTCTCTGGTTTTTGTCTTGTTACCGTATTTTGCCTTAAAAAAAACCTACCTTTCTCCAGCTCGGTGACAACACACTCCTCCAGAGCACCAGAAGGGCTGTGGACTTTGGCCTCCATCTTTCCCTGTGCTCCATTCAAACCCACTGCAAAGGAAGCTGGGTGATTCACTTTCAGACCAGACTCCTGTCAGGGATGGATGCACAGTCAGTTGCATGATGGGGAGAACACAGGGTAACACTTCACAACACACACACACACAGTCATGTTTAAAGAGCAGATGAAATTGCTGCCAACAAAATAGTTATTTTGTTCTGTGTTTCTGTTCTGCTGTATTCTTTTCTATTCTCTGCTGTTTCTACTCTTACCTGAGGTCCTGCTGGTGCAGCTCCAGCAGACAGAGGCAGATGGCCACAGCATTCAAAAGCAGAATGAACACTTCTCTACATTCTACCAGTGGAGCAGCACGGTCTTTAAGGAGGAACTGGTATGATGTACAACTTTCAGTTTAAAAGAAATAATAGTGGCAGATTGTTTTTCAGTACTCATGTTTAAGAAAGATCTGTTAAATTTGATTATTGTTTGAAAACTTCCAGTACTGGTGCAGATATGATACCAGAGCATTAACAAACCTGTACTTTTTCTGTATCTTGTAAAGAATACAAATATTTTCTATGAAATACTTATTTCACAGAAGAAGCCCAAGTTCTATTATAAATTTATGGTATAATAAGATGTAAATTATTTTAATAAATGTTAGTTTAAATGTTTTTATTTTAAATATTGTCTAAAGGAAAGCCACTGTACAAGAACTTTAAAAAAATATTAAACAGGGGACAATTTGTAACCTATTCATATGTATAAAATGACATACTACACAGAAAATTAAAATAAGAAACAGATAAGAAAATCTGTTTTTGATTAATAATGTCTATTTTCTGACAAGTCAAGATACTTGATCACATTGATGCAAAAACACTGTAAACCCAATTTTGCCAGCTCTTCTCATTAATTGGAAAAATCACTGATTTAAATAGGATAAGCAAGTTGGCAAAATCCCAATCTGCTGACTAAGTTCCTCTTCACAGCAGATTATAAAATATCTAGTCCAACACTGATGTGTAATTCTCATTAGGTACCCGGACAGCAATGCTTCATCTGTTGACTGTACCCTACGACCCAAGATCAACTGACAGCAAGGTCTGCTGTGGCCCATCTCTGTCTGCTGTAGCTAGCTGACCAGGGAGCTGACGATGCTGCTGCTGATGAAGATGATGGTGCTGTTAAAAGCCTTTAAATGAAACACAAGAGAAACACCACAGTTCCACACCAGACCAAAAGATGGGATGAGCAGAGCCAGGCAAAACCACAGGTATGTAACTGAGCCGGACGGGCGAGTGTGTTTGGGGCTACAGTACATGACTGAATATATTCCAGATGTCACTTTACAAAGATGACGTCTGATGAACATGTTACTCAACAACCGTTGGCCAGACAGCAATTAAGTCCAATATAAATATTTCTGGTAAGCCATAAGATAAATCCTATTTTTTTTGTCATCTCATGGTCTAGTGCCGCCATCACAACAGAAGTTAATGAAAGTGTCTGAATTCTATTGGTAATTATCAGACACATAAAAATCACCCTTGGAGACAGCGAGCTGGACAAAGTCACCTCTTTCACCTACCTGGGCAGCATTGTATCAGCATCAGGTGGTTCTGACATCAAAGCCAGAATCAGGAAAGCTAGACACGCCTTTATTACCCTGAGACCAGTCTGGAGGTCAACATCCCTATCTGTCCGCAATAAAATATGAATTTTCAACAGCAACGTTAAGTCTGTCCTTCTCTATGGCTCAGAGACCTGGAGAGTCACCAACACCCTAACCAACAAACTCCAAGTATTCGTCAACGGCTGCCTTCGCAACATACTGAAGATCAGGTGGACAGATAAACTAAAGAATACTGAATTGTGGCAGCGGCAGAAACAAGATCCCATCAACCAGCAGATTGCCAGGCGTAAATGGCAATGGATAGGACACACCCTGCGGAAACCCTCACAGGACATAACTCGGCA
>NW_018128094.1:305386-315585 GCF_001952655.1 Monopterus albus
TGAAGAACTGCAACCTGTCGTGGGGTGAAGTGAAAAAGGCTGCCCAGAATAGACTGCGTTGGAGAGCTGTTGTTGAGGCCCTTTGTTCCACGGGAAACTCAAAGAGATAAGAAATAGTTACTAAGAGGGCTGAGACTGATTGTTTGTCATGGTTAATAACATGCCAGTAATTTGTGATTAAGTTTGGCAGTAGTTGACACATCCTGCTAATATTTCATACAGTATCTTTGAACATAATAATTTTCATTGAAGAGATTTACCTGCTACTCACACACTAACAACTAATAGTAAAAAGATAAAAAGTGAATAAAAATGTAGAGATTGGGTTAAACCATGTGTAATGAGTGAGGAACAGAAGTATTTGAACACCCTGCGATTTTGCAAGTTCTCCCACTTAGAAATCATGGAGGGGTCTGAAATTCACATTGTAGGTGCATTCCCACTCTGAGAGACAGAATAAAAAAAAAAATTCAGGAAATCACATTGTATGATTTTTAAAGAATTTATTTGTCTTGCACTGCTGAACATAAGTATTTGAACACCTGAGAAAATCAGTGTTAATATTTGGTACAGAAACCTTTGTTTGCAATTACAGAGGTCAAACGTTTCCTGTAGTTCTTGACCAGGTTTGCACACACTGCAACAGGGATTTTGGCCCACTCCTCCACACAGATCTCCTCTAGATCTGTCAGGTTTCGGGGCTGTCGCTGAGCAACGCAGAGTTTAAGCTCCCTCCAAAGATGTTCTATTGGATTGAGGTCTGGAGACTGGCTAGGCCACTCCAGAACCTTGATATGCTTCTTACGGAGCCACTCCTTGGTTATCCTGGCTGTGTGCTTTGAGTCGTTGTCATGAGCCACGACCCATCTTCAATGCTCTGATTGAGGGAAGGAGGTTGTTGCTCAAAATCTCACAATAAATGGCCCCATTCATCCTCTCCTTAATACAGTGCAGACGTCCTGTCCCCTTCGCAGAAAAGCACCCCCAAAGCATGATGTTACCACCCCCATGCTTCACAGTAGGGATGGTGTTCTTGGGATGCAACTCATCCTTCTTTTTCCTCCAAACACGACAAGTGAAGTTTAGACCAAAAAGGTTCTACTTTGGTCTCATCTGACCACATGACTTTCTCCCATGCCTCCTCTGGATCATCCAGATGGTCTTTGGCAAACTTCAGACGGGCCTGGACATGTGATGACTTGAGCAGGGGAACCTTCCGTGCAATGCATGATTTGAAACCATGACGGCGTAGTGTTCTACCGACAGTGACCTTTGAAACTGTGGTCCTAGCTCTCTTCATGTCATTGACCGGCTCCTCCCTTGTAGTTCTGGGCTGATTCCTCACCTTTCTTATCATCAGTGATACCCCACGAGGTGAGATCTTGCATGGCGCCCCAGTCCGAGGGAGACTGACAGTCGTCTTTAGCCTCTTCCATTTTCTAACAATTGCTCCAACAGTTGATCTGTTTTCATCAAGCTGCTTGGCAATTGCCCCGTAGCCCTTTCCAGCCTTGTGGAGGTCCACAATTTTGTCTCTGGTGTCTTTTGACAGCTCTTTGGTCTTGCCCATGGTAGTAGTTGGCGTCTGACTGACTGTGGGGTGGACAGGTGTCTTTAAAGAGCTCAGACAGGTGCTACTAATTTAGATTAATGAGTGGAGTAGAGGTGGACTTTTTCAAGGCACAGTAACAGGTTTTTGAGAGCCAGAATTCTTGCTGTTTCTCAGGTGTTCAAATACTTATGTTCAGCAGTGCAAGACAAATAAATTATTTAAAAAACATACAATGTGATTTCCTGAAAGAGTGGGAATGCACCTACAATGTGAATTTCAGACCCCTACATGATTTCTAAGTGGGAGAACTTGCAAAATCGCAGGGTGTTCAAATACTTCTGTTCCTCACTGTATAAGGCCAGGTGAGCAATTTCGTGTTGATCATGGATATAAATACCACCCCTGGAGAAGCTGCTGCCATAAGCAATTGTTATGCTGGTCGCTGCAGTGACTATTCCTGAAGTGAAGTTCAATCTCCCTTTGTTGATCTGTGTCCTACTTTCCTCTGAGGTATGTGTAGTGAATTCATTGCATGTTAGATTTGTTGTGGTGTAAAATGATTATTTAGTCAATACTTTTGTAGATTGTTCAGGGGACTACCCCATGCTTCTCCATGGGTGATAATTGATGCAAGCATGATACTGCAGGAGTTGGCATCTGTTGCAGATGTTGTGCTATGACACCGCAGTGTGAGATGTAGCCAAGGTAACCTTCAGCAGTTTTTGTTTTAATTGTTTTGAATTTTTTTATGCTATTTATTGATAGTGGTTTTGCTCTTTGCAGGAGTAATACCCACTGCTGCTTTACTTTGCCTACCTTTGCTTTGCCTGTTTTGCTTTGCTTTGCCTACCTTTGCCTCATGTGTTTTTATGTCAAGAAGCTTCCTTAGTTTTATATTTATTGTATTGTTCCAAAGTTAGTGTTTGGTCAGTTTTATGGTGTATGAGCAGTATGTATAGTGGCAAGAAAAAGTATGTGAACCTTTTGTAATTTCATGGTTTTCTGCATTAATTTGTCATAAAATGTGATCTTATCTTCATCTAAGTCAAAAGTACTGACAGATATAATGTGCCTACAAAACACACAAAAAAATTCTGATCTTTCATGTCTTTATTGAAGACACTCATTGAACATTCAAAATGGCAGTGGAAAAAGTGAACCCCTGGAATTAATAACTGGTTGGACCCCCCTTGGCAGCAATAACCTCAACCAGGCGCTTCCTGTAACTGTGGAACAGACCTGCACATCATTCAGGAGGAATTTTAGCCAATTCTTCCTGGCAGATCTGTTTTAGCGCCATCATATTCTTTGGATGTCTCATGTGTATGGCTCTCTTCAAGTCATTCCATAGCATCTCTGTTGGGTTGAGGTATGGGCTGTGACTTAGCCACTCCAAAAGGCGGATTTTGTTTTTCTGAAGCCATTCTGTTGTGGACTTCCTCCGGTGTTTTTGGTCATTGTCTTGTTGCATCACCCAACTTCTACAGAGTTTCAGCTGATGTACAGACATTCTCACATTATCCTGAGGAATTTTTTGTTACACTTGGGAGTTCATCCTCCCCTCAGTGATTGCAGGCTGGCCAGGCCAGTAAGGGTAAAAAAACTAAGAGTAAAAAAACTAAGGATGGTTGAAAATTAACTAATTTCTGTATCCAACAAAATGGCCATGTCACGTTACAAAAACGAACGACTCTAAACCGAAGTTGCGCATGCGCGGTCAACACAAAATGAATGAATCACTCCCCAAGACGACCCAAGGTTCTCGAGTCATGAATTGTTCGTGAATGACATATCACTAGCGCCTACTTTTGGTAGAGTAGACACAGTCCCAAAGTGTCTCCATTTGTAGATTGTTTGCCTGACTCTAGACTGGTAAACTTTTAAGATCTTTGAAATCACTTTACAACCCTTTCAATAATTCTTGATCGTAGATCTTCTGAAAGCTCTTTTTGGTGAGGCATGGCTCACATATGCTTCTTATGTGGCACATACTCAAAAGGTTTGAGTGGTTTTTATCTGTCAAAGTAGCTCTAGTCCACACCTCCAAACTCATTTTCTTAACAAGACTCCAGGTATGCTAACACCTGACTCCAGTTAACTTTTTGAGGTCAGTAATTCAAGGATTCACATACTTTTTCCACTAGCACTATGAGGTTTTTATGGTTGTTCTCAATAAAGACATGAAAGATCAGATTTTTTTTTTGCTGTTGTTATATTAGGCACATTATATTTGTCAGTACTCTTGACTTAGATAAAGGTTCACACTTTTTCTTGCCACTGTAAATGGTTTGATGTACAGGAAGGCAAGATCCTCTTATGTTTGGTAATGGTTTTGTGTGGTGGAGATCTCACCACACAGTCACTAAACGGATATTTATGTATGTGTCTGATATTCTTTGTTATGATGGATGAGTTCATTGTTATTGGAATTCCCCTGTAATCATCATGGAATTCAGACCGACTGAAAGAGCAACCAGATTATTCATTCCTATAGCCAAGGTCACAACAGTAAGAATACCACCAGCACTTTGTGTTTTGAAAGGCTCATTTCATTTCGTGGTTTCATGGGACAGGGGGACAGAAAGTAAAGTATCACATCTTTGGAGAGAACGATGTAAAATCAAGGTCAGCAGTAGTGATTTAAGAGGAAACATACAAGTACAGTACTTAAAGTAACCAAAAAGTAGTGTATTATTCTTGGCTCATGCATTTTTTTTTAATTGACAAGATGCAGCTTTTAAAGGGTGTTTCTGATATACGTAGGTTCCTAGTGTAATCCCATCTTGAAAATGATAGTGCTGCTACTTTATTTCTGTTTTAGTTGAAATATTTAGCATTAAAGATCATCAACTAAGCATGTATGACCTATTGTGCAGGCAGTGCATCTGTTTGTTGGTATAAAAACACCTGAAATGTATGCTTTGCAGTAATATAATGTAGTATGAGTATAGTCAACTAGTAGCTGCTTGGATAAAGTCGCTGTGGGTTTCCTCAGTGTCTGTATTGACTGATAAGTACCCTGTGATTGTACTTATCTTATTGTGGGTGGGTTGAAAAGGCACATTTAATCAAGCACACAAGATTTAAAAAAAGGCTACAAAACACCTACGGCAAAGACTGTTTATGTAGTTCCACGCAATTCGATATAAATAGTTGCAATATGAGGCCTTTTATGGTTTAGCTGTAGTGGATTTACCCTGCACAGCGATTATATCAGCAGCATAGTTCATCTGAGCATTAAACAACCCCAGCACCTCTGTAAGAAAAACAATTTGTGTCTACAACCAAGCGCAGACAACTGCAGCATGTCAGCTAACAGCTGGTTGTAGTTATCTGCAGCAGGGACTGGCTTGTATGTGGGCAGCCACAGTCTCTCTGCTCAGATTGTTATCAACACAACTCTGGCACTAAGTTAGAGGAGAAACATACAGAGTGAACGATAAAACACTGACATAAGACAAACTTGTAGATCTTAAATGATGCAAAACAAGCAGAGCTTCAAGCACAAAATGTGCTACATGATTATCAGTATGTAAACGAAACAGACTGTAGACATCTTGTTCATCGGTGTTAGAGGGACAGTGGTTGAGTGGTTCATTTTAATTCCTTTTCAGGTCATTATTTCAATTTTGTTTTGGTGTTCAGTATTTCTGTACCAACCAAAGTACATTTAAAATTTTTATTGATGTGATGATTTCATACCTTTTTAATGCAAATTCATACTTTTAACCTTCCAATGGAGATGGTACATTAGCACACCAATACACCTCATTTCTTTGTATCTGCAATGCAACTATTTGGACTTTCTTAATCTGAACAGCTGGTTACTTCAACCATTTATTCATTATTTTTATTTATTGCTTATTTTTTTATTTGGCATCAGCGTCTCTGCTCATGAACTGTTTCAGTGCTCTCTCAGTCACAACATGTGGTGTTAAGCTGTTAAACTAACTCAGGTCAGCAGCAATTTGCACACTGCAAATAAATATACTGCACATCACTAGCACACCAAATCCACCAAATGTGTTTATTTTCTTTCCAACCCCATAAGCATGAATGTGTACAGTATATCTCATATGTATAAGAGCCAGGTAAGCACATTTTTGTATTGCATTTATTTGTTTATATCATACACTACATATATTTTGATGTCAGTTTATGCATTTGCTTTATGTATATTTTTAGCAGTGAAATTACCAGTGAACTTTGTTAAAGTTATGGTAAATTTGGCATATAAAGGTACACATATTTTTTACTATATTCAACAGGAGGTGGTACTAGCTGGTCCCTTAGTGCTGGAAAAATGTAGAGCTAGTTCAGTTCATATGTAATACAGAACATCAAGTCTTCCAATTTAAACACAATACATTTGTCTAATACAGTGCCTTGCGAAAGTATTCGGCCCCCTTGAACTTTGCGACCTTTTGCCACATTTCAGGCTTCAAACATAAAGATATAAAACTGTAATTTTTTGTGAAGAATCAACAACAAGTGGGACACAATCATGAAGTGGAACGAAATTTATTGGATATTTCAAACTTTTTTAACAAATAAAAAACTGAATAATTGGGCGTGCAAAATTATTCAGCCCCTTTACTTTCAGTGCAGCAAACTCTCTCCAGAAGTTCAGTGAGGATCTCTGAATGATCCAATGTTGACCTAAATGACTAATGATGATAAATAGAATCCACCTGTGTGTAATCAAGTCTCCGTATAAATGCACCTGCACTGTGATAGTCTCAGAGGTCTGTTTAAAGCGCAGAGAGCATCATGAAGAACAAGGAACACACCAGGCAGGTCCGAGATACTGTTGTGGAGAAGTTTAAAGCCGGATTTGGATACAAAAAGATTTCCCAAGCTTTAAACATCCCAAGGAGCACTGTGCAAGTGATAATATTGAAATGGAAGGAGTATCAGACCACTGCAAATCTACCAAGACCTGGCCGTCCCTCTAAACTTTCAGCTCATACAAGGAGAAGACTGATCAGAGATGCAGCCAAGAGGCCCATGATCACTCTGGATGAACTGCAGAGATCTACAGCTGAGGTGGGAGACTCTGTCCATAGGACAACAATCAGTCGTATACTGCACAAATCTGGCCTTTATGGAAGAGTGGCAAGAAGAAAGCCATTTCTTAAAGATATCCATAAAAAGTGTCGTTTAAAGTTTGCCACAAGCCACCTGGGAGACGCACCAAACATGTGGAAGAAGGTGCTCTGGTCAGATGAAACCAAAATCGAACTTTTTGGCAACAATGCAAAACGTTATGTTTGGCGTAAAAGCAACACAGCTCATCACCCTGAACACACCATCCCCACTGTCAAACATGGTGGTGGCAGCATCATGTTTTGGGCCTGCTTTTCTTCAGCAGGGACCGGGAAGATGGTTAAAATTGATGGGAAGATGGATGGAGCCAAATACAGGACCATTCTGGAAGGAAACCTGATGGAGTCTGCAAAAGACCTGAGACTGGGACGGAGATTTGTCTTCCAACAAGACAATGATCCAAAACATAAAGCAAAATCTACAATGGAATGGTTCACAAATAAACATATCCAGGTGTTAGAATGGCCAAGTCAAAGTCCAGACCTGAATCCAATCGAGAATCTGTGGAAAGAACTGAAAACTGCTGTTCACAAACGCTCTCCATCCAACCTCACTGAGCTCGAGCTGTTTTGCAAGGAGGCATGGGCAAAAATTTCAGTCTCTCGATGTGCAAAACTGATAGAGACATACCCCAAGTGACTTACAGCTGTAATCGCAGCAAAAGGTGGCGCTACAACGTATTAACTTAAGGGGGTTGAATAATTTTGCACGCCCAATTTTTCAGTTTTTTTATTTGTTAAAAAAGTTTGACATATCCAATAAATTTCGTTCCACTTCATGATTGTGTCCCACTTGTTGTTGATTCTTCACAAAAAATTACAGTTTTATATCTTTATGTTTGAAGCCTGAAATGTGGCAAAAGGTCGCAAAGTTCAAGGGGGCCGAATACTTTCGCAAGGCACTGTACATGGACAGCAGGTTGACATAATTTGTTTATGCTTTCTAATACTGTTGCAAATCACAGCTCAATATGAGTGGAAAGATTGAGTACAAAATAGAAAGAAAGTCACTTTCAGCTTTTCCCGTTTTGGGGTCACCACAGTGAATCGTCACATCGACGACATGCATGTTGACATTTGGCACGTGTTTTACACCGGATGCCCTTCCTGACGCAACCCTGTTTCAAACCCGGGCCGCAGTGGCGAGAGCGCTGTGCCTTAACCACTAGCCTACCAGGGACAGCCTAAATATATGAATAGAAAGACTGAGTACAGAATACAATACATAATAAGAACAGGCTGAATATTTAACACTGATAATATGGTGTTTGGAAGCTCATGGAAAGAGAAGTTTTACAACGTATTCTGACCACATCTGTTATATTGTTACTATGCAATGAAGCATAAAATCATTAATCTTAAGAACTGTTCCGAAATATTCTTCAAGCAGAATTACAGGGTCAGAAGTTTTGTTCATCTTCAGAGAAACACGAGGTCTTTGAGGCCTATCTCATAGCACATTTTATCCCCTCGTGGTCTAGCAATCTCAGATGATGGTGAAGACATCACATTTAGGGTCCAAACGTGCCCTACATACTGAAAGTGCGTGGATGCAAGTGACAACACCGGGCCCAATGTGCGTCCCCATTGAACATAGTCAACGTGTGCTTTTTTGGGCCAGTGGAGGTGATTAAGCTCTGTCCACAAGAACTGTTTACAGGGAAATAGTGCCATAGGTATGATATATTTTTGTAGGACAGCCCAGAAGTTAGCATCACCATGGGTTCCCTTGACAAAAAGCCAGTGTAATTTTCCATAGGCTTTTGGGTTCTTGCAGAAAATTGTCAGAATTGGCGAGTAAAGCTGCCAACAATGTCAATGGTGAACTCAATTAAAAGGCCAGACTAGGTTGAGCAGAACACAATCTCTTTACTGAGGTTACTGGTCACAAGTAACTGTAGTCAATGTAGAAGTCTGATAAAACATGTAACATAGGTTGATAATTCCAGTCCGGGGTCAGTGCCGGCACACTCACAAAATATTGGTCATAAAGGGAAGTCCATAAGTCGATGCACAGTAAACGATCAGAATCAGGAGGGTTAGGCAGTAATTGGGGGTCATAAGGCAATCCAGGGTCAGAGCTGGAATAACAGGCCCAAAGAAAAACACTGGAAAGTCTGAACCAAGGTTAGAACAATCTGGCAGCTTCCTGGTGGGAGGAAGCTGCCTAAATAGGGCTGTCAACAGGTGCTGCTAATAATCAAATCAAATTTTATTTATATAGCACCAAATCACAACAAAAGTCATCTCAGGACACTTTACAAAGTAAGGTCTAGACCAGGGGTCACCAATGCGGTGCCGGTGGGCACATGGTTGTCCGCAAGGACCACTTGAGGCACCCGTGAGGCATGTTCTAAAAAAATAGCACATAGAGAACATACCATTTTCACAGTGATTGGGAGGAAGAGTTCTTTTTTACTTTAGTCAAAGAAAACTGTGTGTGTCTCATTTGTGGGACAACTGTTGCAACTGCAAAGCGGCCCAATGTGGAGACACTTCAGTACATGTCACGAAAGCTACAATGCTAGCTACCCTCCTGGCAGCGCATTAAGGAAATAAAAAGCCTGTGGGTTAAAGGGAGGTCTGGACAAACAGTCTAGTCTTTTTTCACGGGGCCAAAAAAAAAAAAAAAAAAAAAAAAAAAAAAAAAAATCACAAAAACCAACTGAAGCTTTGGTTAGAGCTGCAAACTTTTTGATAAAGAGCAAGAAAGCCTTTTCAGATTGGAAGGTTTTTAAAGAAGTTATGATGATTGTTGCAAACACAGTCTTCAAAGATGAGAAGCATGGTCCCGGTGTCATCTCTGCCCTCTCCGATGTCTAACTTGGAGCAAGTACGATGGCTAGAAGAATATCATCTATGTCCAAGAACTTAACTGAGCAACTGGACCGAGATCTCCTATGTGCAGGTGGTTTAGCATCCAGTGTGACGAGTCGGTTGACAGCACCAGCACAGCTCAGCTGATTATATTCATCCGAATGGTGTTTAATGATTTCTCTACAAAAGAACTGCTGACACTTCTGCCCCTGAAGACAACGAGGGGAACTGACATCTACAACGTGGTGAAAAGCTAAGATGAACATTTTCTCCATGCATTTACAGAGAAAAACACTGCTGCACTTTCCCTCTGTGCAGGCAGTGTTGAATAACAATGCTTCTGCATCTGCAGCTTTTGACAAAGCTGTAGAACAGTACTCCGAAGTCATAAACAGACTAGGACAGGAATTTGAGGACAGGTTTTGTGACTTTGATCACCTCCACCTTAAGGCCCATCAGTCTGCACCAAACTTTTGGTGCCTTGTGGACACTGAAATGTACAGTGGTGTATGCACAGCACCTATGAAAGTTGCCTGCATTTTTGGTTAAACCCATCTCTGTGAATCAGCTTTTTCTGACATGAACTTTATCAAGAACAAACACAGAACACGCCTTACTGATGCACATTTGGAAGCCTCACTCAGAGTTGCAGTGTCAAATTATTCACCAGATTACAGTACACTGGTGAGCAGAATGCAGTGCCAGGCTTCCCATTAACAGACATT
>NW_018128094.1:315893-316260 GCF_001952655.1 Monopterus albus
TTCCTCACACTAGCCTAGCCCTTGCACTGATTACACTATTCAACACACCTGCCCGGCTTCCCTGATTACTCACCAGCTGCACCTCATTAGTCTCCTCCATCCTTATACACTGTTCACCAGTCACTCCCCTGCCAGTTCTTTCTGTCTTCAGGCCAGTGGTTGTTATGTTGTTTGTCAGGGACCAAGCAGTAAAGCATAAGACACAGCTTCCAAAGTTCAAAATAAAGGGTTTTTATTAACCCAAAAGCAAGAAAAATACAAAATTAACATCAAATAAACTGGGCCCTAAAAGAGGTCAACAAAAGATAAGGAAACTCAAAATACAGCAAACTGAACTGTCTCAACAAAACCAACTGACCTAGCAAAT
>NW_018128094.1:319516-320391 GCF_001952655.1 Monopterus albus
CAACAGATCAAAAAGTACTGGCAGATCACGACCTAACACTACTGAAAAAGGCAAATTAGGTACCACCCCAACATTCAGAAGGTAGACTTGGCCCTGCACCTTAATGAACATATCTGCAGTGGGATAAGGTTTTTCATCCCCATGAACACAACAAATAGGGATCATATCATTAACACAAACATTAGATGGCACCAATTTACTATGCACCAAGGTCTGATCACTGCCAGTATCAATTAAAGCCTGAACAGCCTGGCCATTCACCTCAGTAGGGAACATGCTTACTTTTTGACTACAATCAGCATTAGGTTCACCACCATGACAGGGCACAAAGCACATTTGAGTTAGTCTTGCAGGGTTGTTTGGGCAAACTGGCTTAATGTGCCCTTCTTGCCCACAGAGATAACAGACTGGCAGTTTACCATGCTGTTTTAAAGGCAACTTTACTGGTCGGCTCCCCCTCACCGGAAACTTCTCCCCACTCGTGCTTATCCTCTGATGGGGTTGAGGAACAGTCGGCTTGCGAGTGTCTTTAGTGGAGTTCCAGGCAGTATAGCTCCATGGTTGATTCCTCTTCCGAGCAGCCACAAACACCTCAGCCAGTGTGGCTGCTTCTGCCGCAGATTCTGGGTCATGCTCCTTAATCCACACCTGTAACTCTGGAGACATCATTCTCAAGTATTGTTCTAAAATAACTGTTTCACCAATCTGTTGTATAGTTTTACCATTTGGCTGGATCCACTTCCCATATAATTCCTTAAGCCTTACATACAATTCTTTTGGGCTCTCATCAGGATTCACCTCCAGGGAGCGGAATTTCTGCCTATAAGTCTCAGGATTTATGTCATATTTAGTTAGAATAGCAGTTTTTACTTTTT
>NW_018128094.1:320889-339141 GCF_001952655.1 Monopterus albus
CACCATATGTCAGGGACCAAGCAGTAAGGCAAAAGACACAGCTTCCAAAGTTCAAAATAAAGGGTTTTTATTAACCCAAAAGCAAGAAAAATACAAAATTAACATCAAATAAACTGGGCCCTAAAAGAGGTCAACAAAAGATAAGGAAACTCAAAATACAGCAAACTGAACTGTCTCAACAAAACAAACTGAACTGTCTCAACAAAACCAACTGACCTAGCAAATGACACACTCCTGATTTTTGCAATATTGCACAGGTGAAAGAAGGCAGTTCTAGAAACTTGCTTTATGTGTGGTTTAAAGGACATATCCTGGTCAAAAATGACTCCTATTACAGCTGATTAGTGTAAAGAGTTCGTAGCTAAGGTGAGACAGGAGGCCGGAACTAGTGTCAAAATAAAAGCCTGTCTCCAGAAGTGGAAGAGGCAGAATCATGACAGAAAATAAGCTTTGTGACAAATAGTAGTTTGTGAAATTTACAGGTTTTGTCCAGCAATATAATCATCACAAATCAACACCGCTTTTACGATTTTTGAAGCCCAAATATGATTGCCAGAAGTAAAACGCTCTTTTTAGTCTATAAACAAACTACACCACGTTCCCGTGACTTCAGCGCCACCATAATGGCTTCCAACTTTTGATTTGATTTAGCGGTCTTGCCTCTTCTACAAAATCCTTTCCTCTTAGTACGACCTGATTTAGCTACTGATCACGGCTATGTCGATTAGTTAGTTTGTAACAGTTTGTAAGTGCACGAGTTTAAAAACAACGAGGCTATAAAGGCAGGCTAGAGAGTAGATTAGTCTGTTTGGTGTTATGACAGCCTCTGCAGTCTTACTTGTTAACAGTTGATTTCTAAAGATGTAAAAGCATTGTTAATTATAACTGGGGTATTTACTAACGTATTTTATGTCAAGAAACAAAACATGAAAATGTACTGGCTTTCTGTTAACCATAAACATTACTGTAGCTGTCTAAGCATAAACCCAATTAAAAGCCCACTGACTTCAGGGCAAGGAATCCAGAAATGCAAAAAATGCTAACTCGGTTCCAGGTTTTAGGACTCACTACTATGGCACTCTCTATCCCTTGAAAATCTTATATAGTTCAGTTCATACACTCCTCTACCTCCCCACACACCTGTCGGTTCTCGCTTATTTGTACTCTCTTCACTGTTCTTCGCGCTCCCTCTCTCTCTCCTACAATGGAGTGCGCCAAGGTCGGGAACAGCAGTGGTCCCACTGAAGCCTGAGATGCTCACTGATCAGCAGCCAAGCATCTGTCATTGATCTCCATATCCTCTAAAGAGCATGGTGAAAACCTGACTGACTGATCTCACTGATGTCATGACATGTAAATATATGAAGAAAGATTTTTTCCCTGTATCTTTCCCTCCTGATTGATAAGATGGCACCGACAGCGATGGCAGCCTTGGTTACTCGCACTGTCTTGTGTTTGTTGTTTTTCTTTGTTTTCTCTGTCTTTTGCAACCCATCCCAGATTACTTTTACCAGAAAAGAACTGTTAAATACTGAACAACTCTTCAATTTTTGTGAATGAAGAATGCTGTATGGACATTCTGATCGGAGGTGCAGATGCCATATATGGGACCTGGAAGAAATGCCAGCGTAGCAAACGAGCAGGCGCTTTAGTGAGGCTACGCCAGAGAGAGACCCAAACTCCACTCCCCAACTCGTGACCTGTCCTACCAGGGACAAAATCACACTGGACCACTGCTACACAATAATAAAACGCTGGTTTTTGGTTTACTTGCCCCTTGCATGGGGATATGTACATAAACATTGAAAGCCGATGTACCAGAGTCAAATTCCTTGTGTGTCCAACACACCTGGCCAGTAAAGCAGATTCCGATTCTGATTCTGACAGTTATGTACTCCCATTCCTAGACTGACAGTGACAGACCTATTCATGTAGAAGTACTGCACATAAATATTCACCCAGTTGTCTTCTACTATCACTGACCAGCTTTTGTGCATGGAAGAAATATAGTCTATAGCAATTATATAGTGCAGTTTATTCACAGCTGCATCCAGTGTGCAAGATGCACAGGGCTCTTGGGGTTATTTGCATGTAGTTTTACATATGTTTTGTTGCTGTTAAAATACTACATAAAATTATATTGCAGTCATTACCGTTGTGATTAAACTGATTGTGGTCTGCCAAAGCACACAGCCAGTGGATGTGTTGCCCACTTTATCTCCACCTACAGCTGCTTTCAAAGCTGATCTCACTGTCATAAGATAGAACTAACAGACACAATGTACAGTATATCTCTGTGGTAGTAACAACGGTATGTCCCTATGAAACTTGTTCGTTTGAAGAAACTGTAACTTAACAGTGACAGTAACGCACAGTGAGGTCGGACTGACTGCCTGCTGAGTAACAGGATTAATGGAGACATATGCAGGGTGTTTGTTGTTTATCTTGGCTCCTGAACTGCTTTTTGTGTGATATTTTATGTGCCTATTTGTAATTTTTAAAAATTTGGTTTAGAATTCCCACACACAGGCTGCAGGTCACTTCTAGCTGTATCCTATAAGGACAGTTGGTGCATCCTGACATGCGCCACCTCTGTTTGACCATGTTCATATCTAAAGCCACATATTGGAATCTAACTTATTTATCTTATTTAAAAATAATCTTTCTAAATTATCACACCTATTTCATGATACAGATAATTTTGCAATAAATTATTCTGAGTTAATTCCAGCAGATCAGTTGTGGATTTAAGAGTTTATTTCAGTTTGGTGTTGCTTTGAAAATACATTCGGGTACCTGAGAAGGTGTTATTGTTATCGGGTAAAAACAAGCACCAAAACTGCACTGCGCTGCCTAATTAGCATAGTCACGACCTCAGCTGCGTCTCTTCTCCTACCTCAGCGTAAGCACATTCATACATGGCAGGAAAATATCAAACACACCAATGCACAAAAAATTAGACATGCACCCAAAGAAAATAATGACTGCGAATGAAGTAACGCAGAAAGTGCACTGGCAGGAGAACAAAGCCCGGGATGTTTAAATCCCTCACAGCTTGTGAGGTACCCCCTGCTCGCTGCTGTGAATGGACAGCTGCATACCTTGCTGACTGCCATTTGTGTAGCAGCCCATAGAAGAAGAAAGAGCAGAGAAAACGAATCGCAACACTGACAGACGGGGAGAGAGAGAGCATAGAAAGGGAGAAGGAGGGAGGGAGAACATATAAAAAGAAGCATGTTCTTGAACTTGGCTGATAGCATCTGTAATTTCCTCCTCCACTGTTCCTCTATATGTATCAGCTGCTGGCTTATTACTGGCTGGCTCTGCCTCGCCTCTGATCTGGCTGTTGTGAGTCAGAGTGTGAAAGGAAGAGAGTGAGTGAGTGATAGAGAGAGAGAGAGAGAGAGAGAGATGAAAAATTACATTTTTTCACAAAGGTCTTTATATAACCCTTTCACTGTGTGCTTCACACACAAACATATCCTTCATTGCAAAGCTTATGCTTAAGCCCAAGGAATGTTGTAACTAAAATAATATAATAATTTCAGGGTTATATTTGCTGTTATTAAAAATACTTATTGCTAATAATTTAATTTAATTTATAATTTACTTATTTTTCTTTTTAGGTTTGTAAAATCTTTATTTAGGAGCCTTTTTAAAAAGTATTTATTCAATTTTCAACATAACAAAAGCAATACAAGCAAGATGCACATAAGAAGTAAGGCAATATCTAACCACAGCTTTTAATACTGTGTACTCAGACAAAAGATGAAGCAAATTTTTAAGGTGATGCGACTGCATACAGAGTCAATGAAAAGACATGATTAGACACAGCTTCACCCAGGGTTGCCCAAAATGACATGCAAGACGCTGCACGTTTCAACTTGAGCAAAATCATTGCGCATATGAGTCTGCATCGTAATCATACAGACATGATAGGAATAAAGACAAGACAGGATAAAGGAGAGATACTGAAATAACAGAAATAAGTGGAGTTTCTACTAAGTTTTATGCAAACAAACTCCCACGCACACAGGTGGTGCGTCTGCTGCTAGCTAGCTTTCGGCTAATGTACAGCTGGTACGATTTCTGTTTTGGGTGAATCAACACAAACAGTTCTGTGGTCATACTGTAGTTGCAAGAATGATGAAATGAAAACTGTCTTCGCTTTTAGTCTGAACACACGTTTAGAAAAACACAACTCTGTTTTTGTGATCTAAGAACAAAACACTGAAGGTTAAACTGATCACTTGTACTTTTTGGACATTTGTCAATATTGGCCTGCTGACAGTCATATTGGTCATTCTTCTGTTTGTTCCTTGGAGCCATAATCAGTTCCTGTATGGTAGTATAGGTTACTTTCAGTTCCTCCAACAATGCTGCTCCACTTGCCTAACATATTGTTCAGCCTGTGGGAACCAGCTTCCTATATTAAGAAACTGAGGAGGGAGAGAAAGAAGAAGAGAAAACGTCTTGCTCATTCTCCCACTTTCTACAGACATAATAGCTTTCTCAGAGTGAGAGAGCAATGAAAGACAGTGGGAGAAAGTTGCACACTGTTCACACTTCAGTGGTCCCCACCCCCTCCCCTTGCTCCTCCTTCTCCTGTTCCTTATCCCCCTACCTTTTTCTCTCCCCCTCCAGCTCACACACACTTCTTTCTTAAGAGATTCTTTTGAAATGGGACAAGGGAGAGGGTGAGATCAAAGGAGGCCAGTTGCCACACACAGCATTCCCAGCCCCGGTTTTCTACATGCACACATACAGGCGCACACACAAACCTTTCCTTGAATTCCAATTTACGAAGATTATTTTTTGCAGTGTTGAAGATATTGTACAACTATAAACTGCTGTACTCTTTTCTTTGAATACTTTACCTTAGTCTCAAAGCTAGATTGGGAAAAAATATTCAGGTTGTTATACCCCAGTTCTTTTATTGGACAGATCTGAATAACACTGATTTACTAATATCTAACACTGTGAACACACATATGCCCTATACAACACCTCTGATAATACTTTAGTATGATTCTACTCCCTCTCAGTATATTGCAACAAACTGTAAGGTAAAGCATGATGCTAAAGTACAGTAGCCAGGTAAACTCAAAAACATATTCACTATCCCCTAACCCTCTTATTATTATTATTATTATTGTTTTATTTTGGTCCATGAGGCAAAATTAATTATTGAAGGTAACAACAGATTGTCATTGATTTGACATGATGAAAACATCATCTGATGGACTACTGCTCACTGTGACACAGGAAATATACAGCTTTGCTTTATGTTCCTAATATTGTGACTCTCTCATGTATGTAGCTGGGGAGGACAAAAATATAGAGACACTTCTGAATATAATGTAGTCAACACTACAACACCACCTTTAACTATGACCTCAATAATAAACATATCATTGATTTTATACATTTATGACAATTTCACCAAGAACTGAAACATTTTGAGCTTCATAAACACAAATGTTAAGGTGGAAGTGTTGCATTGAATTGCATACTGCTGGCTTATTACTGGCTGGCGCTGCCTCGCCTCTGATCTGGCTGTTGTGAGTCAGAGTGTGAAAGGAAGAGAGTGAGTGAGTGATAGAGAGAGAGAGAGAGAGAGAGAGAGAGAGATGAAAAATTACATTTTTTCACAAAGGTCTTTATATAACCCTTTCACTGTGTGCTTCACACACAAACATATCCTTCATTGCAAAGCTTATGCTTAAGCCCAAGGAATGTTGTAACTAAAATAATATAATAATTTCAGGGTTATATTTGCTGTTATTAAAAATACTTATTGCTAATAATTTAATTTAATTTATAATTTACTTTTTTTTCTTTTTAGGTTTGTAAAATCTTTATTTAGGAGCCTTTTTAAAAAGTATTTATTCAATTTTCAACATAACAAAAGCAATACAAGCAAGATGCACATAAGAAGTAAGGCAATATCTAACCACAGCTTTTAATACTGTGTACTCAGACAAAAGATGAAGCAAATTTTTAAGGTGATGCGACTGCATACAGAGTCAATGAAAAGACATGATTAGACACAGCTTCACCCAGGGTTGCCCAAAATGACATGCAAGACGCTGCACGTTTCAACTTGAGCAAAATCATTGCGCATATGAGTCTGCATCGTAATCATACAGACATGATAGGAATAAAGACAAGACAGGATAAAGGAGAGATACTGAAATAACAGAAATAAGTGGAGTTTCTACTAAGTTTTATGCAAACAAACTCCCACGCACACAGGTGGTGCGTCTGCTGCTAGCTAGCTTTCGGCTAATGTACAGCTGGTACGATTTCTGTTTTGGGTGAATCAACACAAACAGTTCTGTGGTCATACTGTAGTTGCAAGAATGATGAAATGAAAACTGTCTTCGCTTTTAGTCTGAACACACGTTTAGAAAAACACAACTCTGTTTTTGTGATCTAAGAACAAAACACTGAAGGTTAAACTGATCACTTGTACTTTTTGGACATTTGTCAATATTGGCCTGCTGACAGTCATATTGGTCATTCTTCTGTTTGTTCCTTGGAGCCATAATCAGTTCCTGTATGGTAGTATAGGTTACTTTCAGTTCCTCCAACAATGCTGCTCCACTTGCCTAACATATTGTTCAGCCTGTGGGAACCAGCTTCCTATATTAAGAAACTGAGGAGGGAGAGAAAGAAGAAGAGAAAACGTCTTGCTCATTCTCCCACTTTCTACAGACATAATAGCTTTCTCAGAGTGAGAGAGCAATGAAAGACAGTGGGAGAAAGTTGCACACTGTTCACACTTCAGTGGTCCCCACCCCCTCCCCTTGCTCCTCCTTCTCCTGTTCCTTATCCCCCTACCTTTTTCTCTCCCCCTCCAGCTCACACACACTTCTTTCTTAAGAGATTCTTTTGAAATGGGACAAGGGAGAGGGTGAGATCAAAGGAGGCCAGTTGCCACACACAGCATTCCCAGCCCCGGTTTTCTACATGCACACATACAGGCGCACACACAAACCTTTCCTTGAATTCCAATTTACGAAGATTATTTTTTGCAGTGTTGAAGATATTGTACAACTATAAACTGCTGTACTCTTTTCTTTGAATACTTTACCTTAGTCTCAAAGCTAGATTGGGAAAAAATATTCAGGTTGTTATACCCCAGTTCTTTTATTGGACAGATCTGAATAACACTGATTTACTAATATCTAACACTGTGAACACACATATGCCCTATACAACACCTCTGATAATACTTTAGTATGATTCTACTCCCTCTCAGTATATTGCAACAAACTGTAAGGTAAAGCATGATGCTAAAGTACAGTAGCCAGGTAAACTCAAAAACATATTCACTATCCCCTAACCCTCTTATTATTATTATTATTATTGTTTTATTTTGGTCCATGAGGCAAAATTAATTATTGAAGGTAACAACAGATTGTCATTGATTTGACATGATGAAAACATCATCTGATGGACTACTGCTCACTGTGACACAGGAAATATACAGCTTTGCTTTATGTTCCTAATATTGTGACTCTCTCATGTATGTAGCTGGGGAGGACAAAAATATAAAGACACTTCTGAATATAATGTAGTCAACACTACAACACCACCTTTAACTATGACCTCAATAATAAACATATCATTGATTTTATACATTTATGACAATTTCACCAAGAACTGAAACATTTTGAGCTTCATAAACACAAATGTTAAGGTGGAAGTGTTGCATTGAATTGCATAGAATTATACAGGTGGCTGGTGTGTGTGTGTGTGTGTGTGTGTGTGTGTGTGTGTGTGTGTGTGTGAGATTTATTTTTATTTATTGATCTCTGAAGGGCTGGTTTATGCTCACAAGTTTGCATGTGCTATCCATGTGGCACTTATGGATTGTTTCTCCTGGAATGCATTCATAATGTTGTCCTTGATGGTTCACATATAAAGAAACAGAAATAGTTGTGTAAAGAATAAAAAAAAGCTTCAGAGAATTTCAAACACTGGCTTCTTTGTCACTGATGCACAGCTAATGTGAAGTAGATGTGAAGGTTGGATTTTTTGAAAAATACATTTTTGCAAAATTGAACAAATGATTTGAAAAAAAACCTCATCAATTTATTAACTTATTAAAAAAAAATACAGGTCAGACATGAGCCCTAGTCAAGTCTCAGAAAGGGATGATTCAGACAAGGTCCAATGAGCAGTTCTGACGAAGGATATTTTGTTTTATTTAAGTTTTTCCACTGAGATTCCATTGAGCCTGACAAATAAATTGTTTCATTAGTGAACTATTGACTATTTAGATGATAACTTGAATTTTGATTGTGTTTTGATGATAACTTGCCTCTGTAAACTTCTTTAATAATTAATTTTAAATAATTTAAAGTGAAGGTTGAGTCTGTAATTGTATGGCCAATTTTTGCTCTAAATACATATGTGTGACAAAGTGTGACCTCGATCACTTGAATGTCTAAGGATTCACTTTGATGCTTGACTAATGGAAACAACACTTATTTATTGCCCACTCTACTAGAGCTTGACTGTGTTACAATGTCTCATCAAACAACCTTGTTAGATATTAGTAAATCCGTTAGATAATTGTTAAACATTAATGTGTTAGTAATGCAGTTTAGTAAGATAGTCTGCTCTAGTCTGTTTTGTTTTAAGGTTAGCAGACAGAATGTTGATTCTTTTCCTATATTAACCCTGTATTAGAATATTATGTCTGAATAAATGAATGAATACCTTAGCTACACACCATGTGACAACATACACACACATTGAGATTCTTCATTTTGTTATGACTAGGTAAAAATGCAGCTGCTCAAAGCATATGGAGCACTAGATAAGAGATGGAGTCTTTGGATTGGCTTCATCTGGGGATAGTTTTTCTGGGTACAGGGATAGCCTAAACCGTATAAATGTATTAGGCTCTGGGTGGCCAGTGTAAGGTCCGCTCGGCACGACCTGCCTCTCTTCCGCCTTTCTCTCCCCTGCTCTCTCGACTTGCGGGATCTGCACCTCAGCTGTGTTGCATTCGGTAATTAGCGACTCGTTTGATGGTGCGCACAGCTGGGGTGCATCCCGATGATTACCTTCCTCCTTATTTATACCTCTGGCAGACGCTCCGTCATTGCCGGAGCATTAACTTGTATGTCATTTTGTTTTCCACGCTGACAGTTACTGTGCTTTGGATAGCATTAGGTGCGTTGGTTATATGTTTTGTGTTATACGTCTCTAGACGTCCACGCTGACAGTTCCTGTGCTGTAGATCTCTTTATGTTTTTTCCATTTGGTTAGCTAGACGCTAATTGTGATATCCACGCTGACAGTTCCTGTGCTATGGATCTCATTTGGTACGTTGGTTACATGTTTTTGTGTTACATGTCTCTAGACGTCCACGCTGACAGTTCCTGTGCTGTGGATTTCCTTTTTTCGTTGGCCAATCCTCCTGGTTAGTTTGTTTATTCGCCTGTCCATCCTGATCCTCCTACTCTCCTGGTTCCCACCTGGTTGGTCTGCTCTACTCACCTGTTCGTCCTGTCTCCTCCACCATCTTTGCTCTACTTTGCTGATTTATGTACAGTATATGGACTATGATATGTTGTTTTTTGTTACTTTGCATTTTCCCCATTAAACCACCTTTTTTTTTTTACTAGCACCTGGGTCAGCAGCCTCGAGTCCTACCTAAGTTCTCCCTCACCCTCCTGGTGAGGGGGACTAAACTCTAACAGCCAGGGACTCTACTTTCCAGCAGCCTGTGTGTGTGTGTGTCTCTGGAAGGGGGAGCAATCCGGGTCGTGTTTGTAATTTTATTTATGGTTAAAATAAACCAGCACTAGAGGAAGAAAGACAGACTCCTTCGTCATTCAGAGCTATCCAATTAAAGAACTGGGGTATTACACTTAAAAGACCACAGTGATTAAAATGTATTACTACCACCGTGCTGCTGTCCCCGATGAAGACCACTTCACTGCACTTCCCTTTTCCTACTTTTTGACTGTCCATCCTTGCTGCTAAAGGTCCTCCTCTATCTTCTGTCTCTTTAGACATTGTGCATCTATATTTCCTTCTTCCCCATTTATATTCTCTGTTAAACAATGCACTTGCAGAAACTCTTTCTATGCTGCACCACATCTGGCCTCACACCTTCTGAGACACCATATTCTACTTTTCTGCATACCCCAGTCACTGTGTGGCACCTCGGCTTGTTAGAGTCCTCCCACTGGTTTTCAGAGAAATGAGATTTGGACTGCAGTTAGAGAATATACACTATATTGGATTTAGAGGTTAATGTGATTTCCAGTCATGATAACAAATTTATCAGGCTCAGTCAGGAAATTCTGAATGGCATTTAAGTGTTTCTCTGATAGAAGTCTACATAAAGATTGACCCATGTTTTAATTTGACTGCTTTAATATCAAAAAGCACTCTGATGATTTCTTCTTCAAATCTGCTATGACTAAGACAACAACTACTCTTCTTGGGCAAAAGTCACCAACTCCCAAAAGTGATGGCTGCAATAAATTAAATATATGGTGTAATTAAAAATTCTTTCAGTTGCCAATTTGTGTTTGCGTTTGCACAGTACAGGCAAGAAATATGAACCATCAGTTCCTGCTTCTGTACAAAATGATGGCTAAAGTTATTAGAGTCTTTGAATCACACCTGCATACACACAAGCAGCCTCTGGAATGAAAGAGGTACATAGCTGAATGTTCCACTGTAGCTGCTTCATGAAGAACATCCTGTCCTGCACTATATACACTGAAACGTTTTTATGGAGCATCAGCTTCATTACTTTGTGAGGGTGTTTTTTTCTGTCCTAAAGACAGTGGCTTAGTTTTTACAGCTTAGCTTTTACAAACAGGTTGTTCTGAAGGAGGCGTTGCAACACGGCTCGAACATGAGTTCTGTGTTCGGTCTCAGACGGGGAAAATATGAGAATATCGTCTAGGTATACAAAGACGAATTTGTTCAGCATATCCCCTAAAACATCATTGACCGGGTTCTGGAACACAGCAGGGGCATTAGTGAGTCCGAAGGGCATGACTAGATACTCAAAATGGCCTGATGGGGTGTTGAATGCTGTCTTCCACTCATCCCCCTCTCGTATGTTCACCAGATGGTAAGCGTTTCTTAAGTCCAATTTGGTGAAGATCTGTGCTCCATGAAGCAGTTCAAAGGCGGTGGATAATAGTGGTAGCGGGTAACGGTTCTTGATAGTGATCCTGTTGAGACCACGATAATCAATACACGGACGTAGTCCTCCATCTTTTTTGCCAACAAAGAAAAACCCTGCCCCTGCAGGTGACGAAGATGGTCGAATCAATCCAGCTTTCTGGGCTTCTGTGGTGTATGTCATTATGGCCTTGCGTTCAGGAGGGGAGAGTGAAAATAACCTGCCCCTAGGGGGTGTGGTTCCAGGCTGTAGTTCAATAGAACAATCATAAGGTCGATGGGGGGGGGGTAGCTCTGTAGCTCGAGCCTTGTTGAACACCTGCTTGAGGTCCAGGTACTCAGGTAGGACCTTGGATATGTCGGGGTACCAGTCTGGCTCCAGCTCGGTCTCTGCCCCCTGGCTGATAGCTGCTTGCAGACAATGGGTGGCACATTGTGGTGACCATTCGGTTATCTTCCCAGTGGCCCACGAGATCTTGGCATCGTGCCTCAACAGCCAAGGAAAGCCCAAGACAACAGGGTGATGTGGGGACTGCATTACAAGAAAGTCAGTAGTTTCCCTGTGATTATCGATTGAGAGGGTTAGTGGTGGTGTGTGGCTGGTAACACGTTGCAGGAGCTTGTTGTTAAGAGAATGAATCAGGAGTGGGTTACTCACGGGGTTGCTGGGGATTTGGTGCTGACGGAGAAACGCTAGATCGATGAAGCTGGCGTCAGAACCAGAGTCAATGAAAACAGGGACGGGGATGGTCTTGGTACCATAGGAGAGCTGAGCTGTAAGCATGGGACGGGAGGCATGTGTATTCACTGTTTCGTGGCTCAGCAACGTCCTCCCAGTCCTGCTGAGCTTCTGCCCTTTTGCGGGACAGAACAACACTTCATTACTTTGTGAGGGTGTTTTTTTCTGTCCTAAAGACAGTGGCTTAGTTTTTACAGCTTAGCTTTTACAAACAGGTTGTTCTGAAGGAGGCGTTGCAACACGGCTCGAACATGAGTTCTGTGTTCGGTCTCAGACGGGGAAAATATGAGAATATCGTCTAGGTATACAAAGACGAATTTGTTCAGCATATCCCCTAAAACATCATTGACCGGGTTCTGGAACACAGCAGGGGCATTAGTGAGTCCGAAGGGCATGACCAGATACTCAAAATGGCCTGATGGGGTGTTGAATGCTGTTTTCCACTCATCCCCCTCCCTCATACACACCAGATGATAGACATTTCTGAAGTCCAATTTGGTGAAGATCTGTGCCCCATGTAGCAGTTCAAAGGCGGTGGATATAGTGGTTGCGGGTAACGGTTCTTGACGGTGAACCTGTTGAGACCACGATAATCAATACACGGACGTAGTCCTCCATCTTTTTTGCCAAGAAAGAAAAACCCTGCCCCTGCAGGTGATGAAGACGGTCGAATCAGTCCAGCCTTCAGGACTTCTGTGATGTAGGACGTCATGGCCTTGCGTTCAGGAGGGGGGAGTGAAAATATCCGGCCCCTAGGGGGTGTGGTTCCAGGCTGTAGTTCAATAGAACAATCATATGGTCGATGGGGTGGTAGCTCTGTATCTCGAGCCTTGTTGAACACCTGCTTGAGGTCCAGGTACTCAGGTGGGACCTTGGATATGTCGGGGTACAAGTCTGGCTCTGTCTCTGCCCCCGGCTGGTAGCTGCTTGCAGACACTGGGTGGCGCATTGTGGCGACCATTCAGTTATTTTCCCTTTGGCCCACAAGATCTTGGCACCGTGCCTCACCAGCCAAGGAAAGCCCAAGACTACAAGGTGATGTGAGGACTGCATTACAAGAAAGTCAGAGGTTTCCCTGTGATTATCGATAGAAAGGGTTAGTGGTGGTGTGTGGCTGGTAACACGTTGCAGGATCTTGTTGTTAAAAGAATGAACCAGGAGTGGGTTACTCACGGGGTTGCTGGGGATTTGGTGCTGACGGAGAAACGCTGGATCGATGAAGCTGGTGTCAGAACTGGAGTCGATGAAAACAGAGACGGGGATGGTCTTGGTGTCATAGGAGAGCTGAGCTGTGATTATGGGACGGGAGGCCTGTGTATTCACCGTTTCGTGGCTCAGCAACGGCCTCCCAGTCCTGCTGAGCCTCTGCCCTTTTACTGGACAAAAAAACGCCCGATGGCTAGGCCCCCCACAGTATAGGCTTAAGTTCAGCCTGAATCTGCGTTCTGTCTTCTGGTTTTAATCGGGCGCGGCCCAGTTGCATGGGTTTAGGGTTTTGTGTAGCTGTCCGGACGTATTCCTGGGGGGCGCGTCTGCTGTTGTCTTCGTTCTGATTGTCTTTCTCTGTATCGGCCGTCTATTCTGGTCACCAGATCCATTAGCGGCCAAAGGTGTCTGGGCCGGTCATATGCTGTGAGTGCGTCTTTCAGTCCGTCTCATAACCCTCCATAGAAGGCGTCGATCAAAGCAGGTTCGTTCCATTCTGTACAGGCAGCCGCGGTGCAGAAGTAGATTATGTAATCCACTGCTGATCGGTTCCCTTGTACCAAGGTGTGTAGAGAGGGAGAAGTTGCTGTAGCATGGCTGGGTGGATCGAAGATCCTCGTTAGTTCCGCCCTGAACCTCTGAAACGTAGCGCAGCAGTCCGATCAGTTGGCCCACTCGGCTGTACCCCACCGGTGTACTCGGCCCATCAGTAACGATAGTGTGCAAGCGACCTTCGACTGCTCCGTGGGGAAAGCTGAGAGCTGGGACTCAAACTGTATCTCGCACTGAGTCAAAAAAGAACAGCTGTCCCCGCTCTCTCCGCCGTACCGCTCCGGGGGTGGGATCCTGGGTTCATGGACACTTGGCATGGTGACTGGATGCAGTACCGAAGCCCCGGCAGCGGTGCCTCGCGGCACGTCCTCGTGCGCCAGTCCATGTACCGTGGTTTGTACCGTCCCCAGCGCAGCCTCATGAGCGGCCAGAGCCCGTTCAGTGCGCTCCCACCATTCGTGGAGCTCGCTTCTGGCTGGGTCCATTTTGGCCAGATTGTACTGTCAGGGGGGGGAGCGTAGAGGAGTGAACCCAATTAAAGAGCCAGTCAGCTGAGGCTGTAGAACAGACTTTTAATGTCCTTTTTGTGATTTCAGCAGAAACACACAGTCTTGGGGGATCAGGCAGAAGAGTGGTACTTAATACGGTCCAGGGTCGAAGTCTCCAGCAGGACAGCAGGGAAGGCAAGGCAGAATCACAGGTTGGTTGAACAGACAGGGTGTCAATCTCAGGTTGGCAGTCAGACAAGAGGGAGCAGGCTGGAGCAGGTCGTTAGAGCAGGCAAGGGTCCAGTACCAGGAAAGCAGTCCGAGGGAAACGCTGGAGAGTCTAGACAAGCCATAGAACAATCTGGCACCTCCTCTCAGTGTGAGGAGCTGCTATATGCTGTGGTGAACAGGTGTGGGTGATTAGTGGCAGGTGAAACCAATGTGCATGATGAGCTGAAGTTACCAGGGTTGTGAATGAGCTGGTGACAGGAAGTATTTTCAGAATAAAAGCAGGGAAAACCGGAAGCCAGCGGGGCAGGATCATGTGACTTTTTTCTTTTTTTTTTTCTTCTCTTTTTTTTCTACACAATTAGACAATCTGGTTGTGACTTTTTTCTTTTGAAGTGTTGATAGGGAGATTTGGGGTTCCTTGTTTTTCCACTAAAATTGTGACATCAAGTAACAATTTTAATCAAGTAATTTGAACCAAATGACTACAACTTTTTTATAGTGTCTGCAGTAAAGCAAGAGTCAGCTGTGTACATGCAGGATCTCCATGAAAGTGTAAGGAGCTAGCAGACTGTAAAGAAAGCAGAGAGCTTGTAATGAAGAAATATGTCACTCAGTACATCGGTGTGCACATTTTGCAGCAAGTGCAAAATTAATCAATAACCATAAATTATAAACCAAAACTAAATTATAAGCAAAAAGTAATTAGCCTGATTTGAAAATGTAAGAGGTAGAAAGTACAGATACAGTTTTTGTGCAAAAATGTATGGAGTAAAAGTAAAACGTTGTCAGAAAAAACAACAAACAGTGATGAACAACACAGTAAGGCAGAGTTCCGAGTATTGTGAGAAAGATGGAGAGTCAACATGGCAGCAAATAGTCACTAAAGACAACTAAGTTCACAAAAGGTGGGCACACACTTAATGACTGCAGCATGGATTATGAATGGTATTTGGATGTGATGACTGATCGGACCCAGTTGGACTGAGTCAGGCTCAGTTGCTGTTGACAGTCAGAAGATGAAGCTGTTTAGTGTGTGCCATGTAAGGATTCTAATCTCAAGTCTTAAAAAGTTCTCATAAAGAATTTTTAAACATGTTTATTATCCCAACTAACATGGGTGATCAATGACATCACATATGTATCACCCTAGGGAAACATACCAGGTAAATAAATAAAAGATAGCTGCAAAGTTTCAAGAATGGTGATTAAAAAGGACTATAGTGTCAAAGTACACTAGACAACTAAAGGGGAGAAAGAAAGAACTACTGAACTGTGGCAGGAGAATGACAACATCTCTCCATCCAGGATCTCACCCAAACTCTGTATGTACTTGGGGCAATAATTTACAAAATTGGTACAACTTTTTATTAATTGAAACAGTGGTCAGTTTATCTTCTCGTCAGGCAAAGTATTAGGTCAGCAGAGGGATACCTTTGTGAATTGAGTTGCACTAATGACAGTAAACTGTATTATGTAGTTTGAGTAACCTTTTTAGCTGTTAATGTAAGTGTAGAAACAACATTTTACTACAGTTTTCTCTATTCTAAATGAACGGCATTCGATGCAAAAATATCAGTAAATCAACTCCTGAGCGGTGACACCATCCCTGAAAAAACCTTGCCATAAGTGAAGCGATGATTAAAAGGTTCACAAGCTATTTTGTTGTTGTGATAAATAAAGGTTGGACAAGTTCTGAGTGCCTGTAATGTGGTATCTGTTTTTAAACACATTTAAATCACATTTTCTTCAACTTTTGCCCTCCACTACATGATTTTGTTCAAAGTTCAAAGTGTTTATTTTGTCATATGCACAGTTAGGAAACATGCTTCCCTGTACAATGAAATTCTTACTTTGCCGTCCACATGAATTCCACAAAATACTAATGAAATATAAAGTAGATAAATAAGTAACACAAAATCTAAGGCACTTTAAGCAGCAACAGATGCAGCAATATAATAAAAGATATATAAGAATATAACAATGTATGCTGCATGGGAGCAGCATGTGCAGCAGAGTCATTGTGCAATTATGCATTTAACACAAATAAGTAACACAAAATCTAAGACACTTTAAGCAGCAACAAATGCAGCAATATAATAACGGAATATAACAGAGAATGTACTGTATGCTGCATGGGAGCAGCAGGTGCAGCAGTCAGCAGTCATTGTGCAATTATGCATGTGCAAACTGAGAATGTAAACAGTACATCATGTATTTCCTGGTAATAAACTCCTCAGCTGTTTAGGAGTCTGATGGCAGAGGGAAAGAAAGAATTTTTCAGTCTAGTGGTCCTGCATTTCACACTTATTTTTCATCATTTGGAGTCTGGAGTGAGGTGAAAACATAAAGTGTAAACTCAATTAACCTCAAAGCTGCAGCCAGAGACAGGATGCAAATTTTTAAGTAATGTACAACAATAAAATAAACTAATACAAAAATGTTAAGGATGCCATTTATAAGACCACATCAATCTGAAGCCATTTCAGTTTTATATCCATGGTATTTCATGTTATAACCGATCACGGCATACTGTAAGAGCCACACCAAGATGACATGAAAAAACTAGCAGCAATGTAGGCCAACTGTCTCCTCACATCGCCATTGTGTGGGCCAGTCGGGTTGAAAAAAATGACACTTGAACACACACTACAGTCCATGGCCAACTAGCACATACATTCTACACCTGCATGACAGAAGAAACTCCTCCTACCAGCAGGTGGCAGTATATGTAGTCACCTTTCAGAAAGGGAAGGAGGAAGAGACTAGACTGCTGATATATACAGTAAGCTGTAAACAAAACAGCTCTCCTTCATGACAGCTGCTATTTATAGCTGCTTCTAATCGAGAATGTCCGATAAGAAATTGCAAATAGCACTGCCATTCCCTGCCCTTGTTTTTTTGGTTTTGGAAGACGAAAGGAGGCCACAGAGGTGAAAAATATGGACAAATGGCAGTAAAATCGGTGGAAATCATGGATACAACTATGAATTTGCACTGCTTCACTGAACAGTGAATCAGAGCGGTCTCTCTCACAGACAAGACTGATGCTGATTCAACATCAGAAACATCAGATGCTGCAGACAGGGAATTTCATTAAATGGTGCTCCTATGGTTGAGGGAGGAATTACAACAATTCCACCAACATTACCAACAATGTATGTGGCACTACCAAGCTTTAGAACCTTTGACATCATGGAAACACCATAAACATGATGGCTAGCTAGAAGTCTAACTAGCAGAGTGGATTAAGACAGAGATTAATGGCATCTCCGCTGACCATTTTTTTAAAACAGTAAACTAGTTGTAGTTGTAGTTCAAAACATTAGGAGCAGCACCATAGAGTTAAATTGACTTGGCTGCTATCTCCTAAAGTAAGAAGTTGAAATTAATAGCAGTAACTGTAGGCCTTCTTGTGGCAATTTAAGTTAGGGATGTGTCATAACACATTTTACTATCATTTTGACTGTCTCTTTCAAATATTGTCATTTTAATAGATTACAGTAGGTACCTAGCTATTTAGCAGAATTAGCTAGGCCACAGGTGGGCCACTAGGGGGGGACTGTGGTTCGGCAGGTAGAGCAGTCATGTCATGATTTTGTCTCTTCTGCTTCTGGTATCATGCTTTTATTCTGACACCACTTCCGGTCTACAGTCTCACCTCATCTACGAACTTTTTACACTAATCAGTAGTAATGATGTTGGACGTGTTCTCTTATATTGAAAAGAAAAGACTAATATAAAAATATTTCAGAGTGTGAAATTTATTATGCATTAACGTATCAAAATAAGCATGTGCACATGGATCTTCACTGTTTAGGAAAAACAGAAAAGACTGACTCCAACTTAGCGGTATACAGTATTTGTACGAAC
>NW_018128094.1:339656-341437 GCF_001952655.1 Monopterus albus
TATTTGCACCTGTCAACCCCCCTTTAGAGGCAGCTTCCTCCCACCAGGAAGCTGCCAGATTGTTCTAACTCATGTTCAGACTTTCCAGCATTTTTTCTTGTACCTGTGATTCCAGCTCTGACCCCGGATTGCCTTGTGACCACCGATTACTGCCTAACACCACTGATTCTGTTTGTATTCTGTGCATCGACCTATGGACTTCCCTTACTGACCATTCTTCTCCTGGATACCTTGGATGTGTGAGTTTGCTGGCTCTGACCCTGGACTGGAATTATCGACCTGAGAGTGATATATGTTGAAACAGACTCCTGCATTGTGTACGTTTGTTTGTGGCTGGTGCTCTTATTAAAGTGAGAGTTCTGCTTTTACTCGTCTGGCCTTATAATTGAGTTCACCCTCAACATTACCGGCAGCTTTACACACCAATCGTGACCAGCCGTCTCCCAGCCAGAGGGTCGGAGGTTCGAATCTCAGTGCCTTCAATCCACATGTCAAAGTGTCCTTGGGCAAGATACTGAACCCCCAAGTTGCTCCGATGGTTAGAGCCATCGGTGTGGGTTGGCGCTGCAGATGGCTGCCTCAGTTATGTACCGGAAACAAATTCCTTGTGTGTAACATACTGCACTTGGCCAAATAAAGGTGATTATCCTGATTACAGTACCTACAACAACAGAATACAGAATTAGTTTGCAAGGCTGTTCAAGTCATTAAAAGTAGTAATGTGCCAATAAATCCTGCAGTTCTCTACAGAAACATAGATCTGTTGCTGCACAGTGATATCGTTGTTATTCTAGTGCGCATGTGGTTCACATTAAGCTAAATATGCGCATGCGTGGCAGTTTAGGAGCTCAGCATTGTTCAGACTGGAGCTGGATACAAATCACAGTCATGTAAGCTATCAACACAACAAAAATAGATCTGACAAAAAGAACAGATTTCAGCGTTTAGATCTATAATGTATTGTAGATTTAACTTTACACACCTTTGCCACCAAAATACAAATAACTTGCTTTGTACTGCCTAATTTAAATTTCTCTTCCACCTGTTTATGCTTCTACCACCTGTGAATGGCTTGGCACTGAAATACCATGTACATGAATGAAGTGAATTACAAGGTCAGTCAGATACCAAACTGTCACAGTGGTGCTTGTGCTGGTCATTATGCCACCACAAAAATAGGGCCCTATATGTAAAACTATAGTGTGGGAAATAGGACAACTCAAGCAGGGGTGGATGAGTGATGGATTTCAGAATAGGCAACAATCACTGACTCCAAAAACACACACACAGTGTGACTGTGCATAGGGTTAAGGATCCATTTCCAACTATCACTGACTGTCGTGGTCTTGTCAACATTTGGCACTTATAGTTACTTTCCATACTATTGTATATGCTTATCAGACAGAGCTATGAAATGTGCTACCTATGGAGAACATTTCTCTAAGTGTAAAGTAGATATTAGCAATATCAACATACTAATAAAAGGTTAATTAAATTGTAAAAGATAATGGAATCATACTACAGTACTAGGAAAAAACCTGGCTCTGCATATGGCACTAGGAACTAGATACAACACAAAGAAACACAGGACATGGAGGTGGGCATGTACAGCCAATGGGATTACATAGGCTCTATACCCTGTGTGTGTGTGTGTGTGTGTGTGTGTGTGTGTGTGAGAGAGAGAGAGAGAGAGAGAGAGCACGTGAAGGGGGGATTCTATTTCCAGAACAGTTAACAGCTCTTCTCAGACATGTGACACACACACAGACTGTCAGATGCAT
>NW_018128094.1:341494-346078 GCF_001952655.1 Monopterus albus
ACAAGAGAATTAGTACTGTAGACACACTGTCTTAGGAAACACTTCAACACTTTCCAGAGCACTGTTACAATAAATTCCTGTTCTTTGGTCATGATCTACAATAATACACTACCAGGTGGACACTATAGGGACAGGCAGTGACCGGCACTGTATACTCTATGTATATGTACTGTATATGTCCTAATTCAGTTACTGATCATGTGACCATGTGCGAGTAGATGTGAGTAGAGTTTCAATAGTCTGACATTTTTCCTATTTAAAACAATAAACTGACTTCTGACATATGACATACTCACTTAAGCTTTTAATTCAAATTAGCTTCAGTCTTCTCTGCATATCAAGACCTCCACCTACTGAATGTACTGTAAGGGCATGAGGTCTTTATAAAAAAAAAAGGTTGATTTCCATGGGAGCAGTAAAGAAATTTTAGTGCAATCAGCCCATTATTTTGTGAGATGTCTTCTGTGCAAAGTTCACATTGTGGACTGAAGGTGGCACTACAAAGAAAGCAATGGGGTGCCATCTGGGGAGCATGACAAACTTCCATTTAGATTTTAGGGTTAGGGTGCTAACCCATTTCTAGCACTGTCTATCCATTCAACCATTTCCCTAGAAATTTGTTTTACTGTCCCCAGTGATTACTTCTGCATCACAGGTGGAAAAGTAATGTTTTTTTTAAACTGTCAGCACAATTTTAGAGAATATTTTACTTACTATATTGATGTAAATGTATGCATACTATGTTAGTGTCATTTGTTTTACTGTCATTAGAGTGTGGATACCCGATTCAAGCCTGACAACACCCTTTGGTACCTGAGGGTCTCAGCCGGGTTCTGACAAATTTTGAAATTTTGTTTAGGTCTGGTTCAGGTTTGGGCATGTAGGTCAAATTCTGGGCTAGACAGCTGGAGCACTCAGATGTCTGCTTTGTTTAACAATAAGGGGGGAAGACTTCGTAGAAACTCAACTGCATCAGGATAGGGGTCAGATTCAGACATTATTATTGTCGGGTTTGGATGACACAGTGTTGGGCATGGGTTGGGTTTGGACAGAAATATGTGACCTGATTCATGCTCTAAGTGTCATTTGATGTGTTGATGTACAGGATATGTTGCATACAGTATTCAGTATCTGTTTTAATGATACATTTATTCTCATTATATATTTTGCAGGGTTGTTTTCATGTTTTGTGCTGTACATACAGTACTGTTGTCTGTGTCTATCTCTCAGTCATGCCAAACTGTGTAAGATCTATGAATGCAGCTCATATTGTAACTACTCCTCCTTTACAGTGAGTACAAATTTCTTATGTTTTGTCATTTAGTTGTCTTTTTTGTTTACAGAAAACAAACAATACATACATATCTTCAAAAAGTAGGTGAATACTGAAATCAAATCTTTACATTAGTCTAAAGTTAAACTCCATGAATCAACTGTGTGTGTGTATTAACAGGGATTGACTGTAAATATATTTCTAATCCATAATGGCAGCTATAAATCATGCCAAAATCTGCTTTTTGTAGTGATCGGGAGGAAATATGGGAAGTGAAACCGCCTTAATGATGTGATAGGATACAACAGAGCCTTTGTTCAACCATGTAGATCTTATGCAAACAGGGCCGAACCTGTACTTAAAATTTAAATGCTATATAGAAAACAAGAATTAGTGTGGAAACAAAGTTAAAAGTTCACAAAAGCAGGTTCCTCTATTCCATTTCTGCCTTTATGTGCACCAAAAATCTGTGCCAGTTTTGCAATAAGCAGAAAAGATACAGCACATCCTGCAAAACCACAGCATACATCAAACACATTGTTTATTCATTATTCACAGTAGCTAAAAAAAACCTCAGTGTTAGCCAGCGGAAATTGTGTTAACACGCAGGAAGAGCCATCTCAGCTGTGCAGACATACTGACAAACCAAAAACCCTGAGCCACAGTGGTGTAGCTAGAGAAATCCAGACAGATTAAACTATCTTTGAAGTCTGCCATATACATGTACCAGATGAAAATGCCCTACCCCTACTCTTTGAGCTAATAAGCTTAATTCTCCCAGCAGCCAAAGCTGCTCCTCCACAAAAAAAAGAGGAAAGAACAAGAAAAAAACTTTTAATCCTGGCTTTGATGACACATTATGTGGTGCTGGAAACAGCACTCAAATTCCCCCCTGAAACTTAAAAGTGACATGGACCCCTTCAGGATGTTCTGGATGGAGGAACCAGCAGAAGGCGCGTCCATACGACAATAGCAATGGCAGCTGGCGGGCTGGGGGTACTGGGAAGATAGGGTGCACAAGTGAAGAGTGGGGGGCATTTTTCCATTCTTTGTCATATGATCACTAGCCTCCCTCAGTTCTTCGCATATGATGACAGTAAACATCATGCAAACACAAGCATAAACTCAACATGACCCTGCTTTTTGCATGTGTAGCACTCAGCAAACGGGGATTAAGCTTTGAGGAAAAGCAACACAGGGGTTGAGGTACAGAGGGTGGAGGGAAGGAAAGAGAAGAGAAAAAGAGTGAGAGAGAAAAATAGGGGAAGGAGAGAGTGGGGATGTAAAAAGGAGAATCACAGTGGGAGGACAAGAGGAGCTGCAGAAGGGTGTGAAAGGAGAGCAGGAAGTGAGGCGAAGGAGGTGGTGGTGGTGTGTCCATGGAGTTCAGATTGGACTGTCATTTTCTAGCAGAGAGAGGCAGAAAGAGAGAGAGAAAACAGAGTAGTGCAAAGATCTGCCTTCTGGTTTCTATGGCAACTGCAGGTTATTATCCTCAACTGTCATTTATTGTGAAGGGATCTGACTTCAGGGATGGAGGAAGAGAGAGAGAGAGAGAAGACAGGGCAGACAGAAAGGTCAGACCTCCTGTTTGCCTTTGGGAGCAGAGAGCTTTCTGTGATGTCAGATGAAGGTAATGGGGTTTAGCTGCCTCTACTCAAATCATAAGACAGCATTAGGACCTGGCTAAGACCAGTGCTTATATCTCATATTGGATGCAACAATATTATTCAGTAATTCAAAAGTATACTTTGGATTACCAGAATCTAAGATTTTCTGTCTCAGGGTGAGCAATGCACAGCTAAAAGTAATATTAGTTGTTATTATAAGCAAGGCTTAAAGGGCTGTTCCGGTTTTTTTTCATGTTTGGATCAATCAAAAAAAGATAAAATATCATTAAGGTCATTATTCTTGTGTGTTGCTCAGTCATAAAAAGCAGCAATAACACACAACAAATAACCCATAAAATGTCGGGTGCAGTGTAAGATACGCAGGAATAAGTAACTACTCAATCAGTAGTGTGTGGGGGGGGGTCAGTCACTGCTCTGGGGTAAAAGCTATTTTTTAGTTTGTTTATACAAGACTGGCTGACCTTAAACTGCCTTCCAGACAGTAGCAGCTCAGTAGCCCAGGGTGTGTTGTATCCCTGCTGATGATGCAGTTCTTCTTTAGGCAGCTAGCACAGACATTGCCCAGGTGTGGGAGGAACATGATATTCTCCACGTACTCCACCATCTCTGTATGTGCAGGGGAAGTCGGTCTGTCCTCACAGTGCTCTTGAAGATTACAGTGATATCTTTGGTCTTTGTGATGTTTACAAGCAGATTACTGGACTCACACCACAAGGCAGGTGTTCCACCTCACTCCAGGAAGCCGTTTTCTCACCATTTGAAATCAGGCTTATGATGGACCTGATATGTGCGAGCGCCAGTCTCTCAAAGCACTTCATGATTGGTGATGTTAGAGCAACTGGGCAGTAGTCATTTAGATACTTCAATCCTGTCCTTTTGGCACCAGGATGATAGCGGAGGATATATGGCAATTTGGGACAGCAGCTTGTGTAGGAGACATGGAATACATTAATAAACACTTCTGCTAGTTGATTGGCATAGACTTTGAGTCTCTGTCCAGACATTTGTGTTGGGAATCTAGACCAAATGCTTTGTTGATGTCAGCTCTCTGTGTCTCTGTGGAGCTTACCTGGTGTCTGCCCTCCTCCGGGGGGTGCAGTGTAAGAGACAGCTTCCCCTCCTGGAGAGCAAAATGTTTTCTTTATAGTGGCTGGTCTACACATACAGTATATGATTTCTGTGCTTGGGTCAGGGTTAGAGAACCATGATCTGATAGTCCAGGTGTACAGGTGGTATGACTCTAAATGCCCCTGGTAGGTTTGTCTAGTCCTAGTGTAGCATATTTTTTTCTCTCATGGGAAAGTTGACATGTTTATGGAATTTAGGCATTACTGACTTCAGTTCTTTGTTTCCCCTGCTACAATGGCAACACTGTCTGGATAAGTTGTTCAATAATGGTGTTCTTCTTGGGAGGAATAATAGTCTGTACTTTAGCATCAGAAACATCACATTCAGGGACAAGTGTTTATTTACCTGTCAAGTCACACATTTACCTATGCTACCATCTTCACAATTAATGAAAAGAGCAATACTGTTTTCCTGACACCACCATCATAGTTACTACCTCAGCCTGAACAAAGCTTTAATGCAATAGATTAATTGAATCAGTATATTTAGTTACTTAGTTTCTTTCCACTACGTGTTTCAACGTGTTTTTCACATTATTGGTTTTTATTCATT
>NW_018128094.1:346096-349062 GCF_001952655.1 Monopterus albus
AACTTGGTTGAGACAGGTTACTAATCAGGTCCATTTTCACCATATACAAAGTCAGGTTGTTGTGCAGTAACACAGCTGTGAACTGTACTAAAAGTTTTTTTGTTTGCTTGTTTTACATTTAGAATACAATCAAGTATATCAGCTTATAGGTATAGTTGAGTGAGGGCTGTATTCATTGTGGTAACATTTGAAGAGAGTCCCCTTGGAGTTTCTTTGAATGTAATATGGTCCATCTGGGCAAAACTACAACAGGAACATTTTCAAATTCTTTTGACTGTAAAGATGGTGTAATAGTTGTGTAGATAGTATAATCTATCCATGCATTCTTATATTCATGTACATTTTTGCATACCAGCAGTTTGTCAAAGTCCTGTATGGAACAAGCAGCCTAGGAAGTATGGGAAGTAAAAGGATACAAGACTCTAGCATGCCTTAAAAGGGAGCCAGCAATTGTAAAATAATGGGAATGGACAATTTGAAAATGAATGGGAATAAAGTTAAATAAATAAATAAATAAATAAAATTAACACGTCCTTTAGTGGAATTAATAGTTATAGTAGTAGTTTCTGTCCTCCAGTAACGAATTTGAAGTTACATTTAAACTGCATAAAAAACATTTTCATTTCAATCACTTAAATCTTTTCTTTTGTTTTTTTTTTTTGTAAATAAGATTTCAAGTGTAAATAAAAACGGGGGTAGGTAATATAAAAAGAAAAGGTCTTATGTAACTCTGGCAAAGGAAATTCAAGAATGAAATCTCAAATCAAATAGGCCAGTATCAAACTGACATGGAATTAAAATACTAGTCCAACCACAAGACATAATTTTAAGAAGAGCACTCAGAGAGTGCATGCACCTCCACCAAGGCACAACATTACACAAATGGGTCCCTTTTGAAAAATGAGACCCAGAACAACACAAAATGTGTCCAAAAATCTTGATCCTGATTGGATCTGGATCATCTTTTGGGGTATGATAGGAAGTTATACTGTGCACCTTACCTGAACATTTCAGGGTTCTACCTGCTTTTTTAGGCCAGGTTATGGCAGAAAATATGTGTTAAATGGGGTTTTAACTTTAAATGGTCGACAGAGCTGGAATCCAGATCAGATCCGGATGAAATTTGGTCTGGTGATAGACATTGCCACTTACATATGTGTATCAAATGTCAAACAAAAAAATGATTTTGATACCTTTTGATGAAGATATGTTTTTTGCTCCATATTAAAGATAGGATTCTTTTTTTTGCAATTTTTAAAATAATTTTTCTGACCTTGACCTTTGACCTTTTTCAGCCAAAATCTAATCACTTCTAGGGTTGGTCCCTACTAATGTCTCTAACAAGTATGCTGCTGATCCATCCAGCTGTTTGGCTATAATCCTACTAACCAATATGCACAATGAACCAAAAACATTACCTCCTTGGCAGAGATAATTAAAATGGTTGGTAATGCCACATGAAGAATGCACTGGAGTTAATAGATCAGAGTAGCACAGGAGAAATATTTCAAGAATGCTGGAATTGCTGAGTTGACTTCATCACTGAATGAAATTTCCCAATATAGCACAGCTACTGTGCGTCAGACTCTACAGTAGCACTCGGAAACTTGTGCTATGACCAAGGTGGAAATCATTATCAGGGATGGCTGGTATAAACATTGCGAAGCCCTCCCTATCTTTTATAATAAAAATGAGAAAATGATTGTTTGAAGAAAACCTTAGATTCTTTTCAATTTTGGCAGCAACAGCAGCAAATGATCACAAGAAAACAACAGGATATATCTAAATGGGCTTATTTTTTTACAGCCCAAACACAGAAACATCAGCTTTCAATCATCTTAGTGAGTGACAGGTGTTGTGACACGCCCCCTAAATTCATTCAGCCCAAATGTTTGCAGACCGCCAAAGAAAGAGAACAAAAGAAGAATTCAGTCCATAAGTGGAGGGAAAAGTGACTGTGGCAGTGACAGACATTAGCATGAATGAGGTGGATTATTTACTTTCTCATCCATTTTCTTTGATGTCTTTGGAGGAAAAATTGGAAGTGAAGAGACTGGGGACACATCATCCAAAGGATGTCCAAATAATACAAAAGAACAAATGCTTGCTTTTTGGAGGAGACACAGGTTGGACCAAACAAGGAATTGTGGATTTGAAACATTTATCAGAGAAAATTAGGAAACATTAATGCAGCACAAATCACATTGGAAACAGTGTAAAGCTTTCAGTATTGGATAAAGTTAACATCGCCTGTCAACCTCATGAGGGCCACCTCATCACTATGCACAGACACAGCAAAGAGGCATTCACTATCATGGATTTTGGACTGTATTAAATTTTGTGGGGCACAGGAGCTAGCGTTACAGGGGTCCAACGAATCTCTGACTTCACTCCATTGAGGTATTTTCTGGGCTTTGTTGACCAGCTCTCTTTTTAAATAGCCAATTAATCCATCACATGTCTAATACACAGGTTACCAAGTAAACGTCAAAGACTAGCCAGAATGAGTTGCCTGCTGTATGCTAGCTGTTTATTGACAGAAACTGGCTGATGAGATATCACAGGCATCGTTTGTGGCTGTGCAAGCTAACGAGACAACCAACGTGGTGTGTGCAAGCTGTTGAATGATTTTGCTGTGGAACGATTTTTTAGTTTCTCCCAGTTAGTGGACAGGCCAAAAAACTCCTAAGGGAGGAGCTCAGCCATATAAAATGGAAAACAAACTAATCGCAAAGACAAATGATGGGGCAGCTGTAATGAGCAGCGCATCATCAGGGTTTCAGGCCAGGTAAAAAAAAAACATTGCCTCACACAGACTTTGTGAATTGCTATGCCCATCAGTTAACATCTTTATTTTTTCCCAGCATCTCTGCTTTCGCAACATTTTTCTCCAAGTCGCCCAAGAGAACAGCAGTCCTGGATGAAGTGTGTGGCAGGAGGATTCCAGCATCAGGACAAACAAGGTG
>NW_018128094.1:349168-386748 GCF_001952655.1 Monopterus albus
GACATTGTGTCTGTCCAACAAGCCCACGGCCTGTCTGCATTGCTGAAGGATGTGAAATTTCTTTTCTTCTTATATTTTATCCACTCTGCCCTCATGCATGTTGATACTCTATATAAAATTCTTCAAAAACAAGCCACAGATCCTTTAAATTAGACAGGCTTTGGAGAATTTGTCCTGCTCCATAGCTGAACTGAAGGACAAGCTGACCACAGATGACAGACACAGCTGTTGCTGCGCAGGATGCGGTGGTCTAATAGTGTGTCAGTAGCCTCACAGTGCTGTGACATAATGACAGGGCAGTCAAAGGGTTGCTTTGAGAATGCCCAACATTTGGTGTCTTTTGAACTTATTGACCTGGAACTGTTTCCTCTGTTCAAGACCAATTTCCCACAGAAGCAGCTAGACATTGCAAGTGAACATTTCCCAATGATTTGCAAAGAGAAACTGAAAGATGAACTGATGGTGATATCCAGCAATGTGGAGTCTGTGGGGCTGAAGTCTGCAATGTCACTTTTGAGGATGTTAACTGAGAACAATCTCCAGAGCACTTTTTCTGAAACACTGAAATGAACTCAAATAGTCATCACAACCCTGATGATCAATAGTCAGAGAGGCGTTTCAAGACACTTAAGAGGCTCAAATCATTTCTCTGAAGTACTATGGAACAGGATAGGCTAAGTGCCCTGGCTATGCTGTCTCTTCATCCAAAAACCTCTGGACTTCAATGGCAAGGTGATTAACCTGTTTGCATCCCAGAAGGGTTGTCAATGTGAGCTTCTCTTAAAATAAGGGAGACTAAAGCCTGTAGACCTCCTGCCGAAATATTGCTTCTCTCTTCTGTAATGACCATTAGTTTAGCTGTGGTTACCAAAACATTTTATTTGGGACATGATATTTGACACAATGTGTTGCAAAACTGTTGTGATAAAACATTTGCAGTATACAGATAGAAATAGTTTTATAGTACATCCCTCACTTTACTGACATTGCAGGCATCATTGTATGCATAGTATTTTTGCTAAAAATGGCATGTGCTTGTACACAGAAAAATAGTCAAATGGTCTGTGTCCGTGTGTATGTTTGTGTAAGAGAGAGAGAGAGAGGAGGGCAGGCATATACAGAAATTTTGGCATCAGGCCATTCTTGTGGGTACTTCTCTATAGTTTTGTAGGAGAGCACTTGTGTTAACAAGGGATATCATGTTGTTGCTGTAACAGAATGAACTCTTGATGAGTATAATGCATTTGTTAGCCTACCCACCCAATATCACCACCAGCCATCACTTATCATTATGGAACTGGAAGCAGTTTTTACAATAGTCCCATACCTTTACATCACATGGAATCACATCACTGCCTCATTTGACTGCTGTTCACACACAAGCAAAATAATAATGTATACATATGCACACATAGAAATGTATACAGACTTTATTATTTTAAGCAGTCTACTGTATTCTAACAGTACACTGCACAACCCCGGATAGCCACCTTTTTTATTGGATACACTCAACTATAACAATGGCCAAAGCCCATCAGTCCCGTAGAACCCTGTTATGGTGCCCATGCTCAGCTGCCCTCGTTCCACCCTCCATAACAGAACATGAACACACAGTAACTCTGGAACACACAAGGCAAGCGGGAGCTCTGCTGGTGCCCCTCACCCCCCAGCAAGCTACAGTATGTTCTGAAAAAGAACGAAGCTAGAGGAAATCAAAAAGAGAAATCTGGAGAGACTGGGTGGGCGTGAAATAAGACACAAAGAGGTGGGTGGTATTTGGGTTGAGATGGAAATATTGCTCTTCTTTTTTCTTTCTCCTCTCCAGTCTTGCCTATCTATCTCTCTTCTTTCCTCCTTTTGGCAAGGCTCTTGAGAGTACTTGAGAGCCACCCCAGCCAGTGTTCCACGTGACCCTCTCTGGAGCCCCTCTTAAAGATGGAGCGATAGGGCCTTCATGCCATGCACTACCTTGAGGTCAGTGGGTGTGTTCTGGCAGGGTAAGCAGCGGTGAATAGACATCATTACAGCTTCATTACAGTAGGAACTGGCTGAAATGAAAGCTGTATTTACTACCCAGAAGAGCCCCTGCAACTGCTCAAAAACCAGAGTGGAGGGGTAAAGACAGAGAGAAAGAGATAGAGAGAGTAGTAGAAAAAGGATGAAGTGAATCTCACTGACAAGAGAGAAGGACGTCTTTGTAGGTGTTACATCTGGAGAGGCTGGTTGGGGAACGGGTGCTTGTTGTGAAGAAGGGTTAAAGACAAAGAGAATTTCCTAAATATTTTGTGAATTACCAAATTGTTTTACAGTTATTAGATTATAAAAAGATTATAGAAAGATTAGCTTCATCCTGGGCACAACAGAAAGTGATATAGACTTCACTGTGGAGTTTAAGCCGTGCTGTTGTTGTAATGGTAATAATAATGTTACAAAACAAAATTTACCCTAAAGACCAGCAGGTCAAACCAAATAAGCTGTACAATCTGTACATCTTTGCTACTGTAACTGCTAACATGACAGCCAGTCGAGCACCTCTTAGAACCAGGACATCATGCTAGTTGCTTTAGCTTCTTTCTGTTTTTACCAACAAGTCCTCCAACCTATACGATCCATATGACCATTTGTCCTTACCCTCTCATTCGACTCATAGGAGCATCTCCTGAAATAGTGCTGTTATGTTGGCAGGTCAAATTGCAAGAACTCCGCCAACATTAACGCCAACAAACATCGCCCCGGCGAGTGCTACAGACTTGCTGTCATGGAAACAACCATAAACCCAATGGCAATTGAACCAAAAATTTGTCTTCTTGGAAACTGTTGTAAATATGCTGTTACGATTATACAACCGTCATGGTTTCATAAAGCTTTATCAGACAAGCTACTTGGTTAGGTGAAAAAGACACTTTACACACTGGTAGTGAACACCTCTCTCCTGGGGGAAAGTCATGTATTTTTTCTACAAGGCATCCACCCATCTTGACCCGACATGGACTTTGTGCCTCTATATATTACGTTTACGGACTTCTTCCTTTACTCACGCCATACTTCCCACAGTCACTAGAGGTCACCAAGCTACAATATAACACGTAACTGTTGGTCATAACCTGCTGGCACAAACAACATACACTGATTTTTTTTTTTTTTTTTTTTTTTACAGGAGGCCAGTCTTTTCTGTATGGGCAGTTTAATGTCATTTTGTTCTTGGAAGTGTACATCGTGTTATTCAATACAAAATTTTATTGAAGCTTTCTTATAGAGGACAAAGGACATACTGTAGCTCTCACAGCTACAGAACTATGGTTAGCAAGCACATAGACATTGTTAATGTGGTTGCTAATGGGAGAGTAACTTCACACAGTTTTCTTCAAAGGCTCAACTCCTATTTTTGCAATCGAAAGGGTACAATTAGACAAAACTTATTCTAAAATGTGCCTAATGTTGCCAGAACTAAGCAGTAGTAAGTGCCAGATCAGATGTGTTTGAAAAAAACTGATTCTGTTTTGGAACAAATGAACTCAGTACATAAAAAGCAAATTTAGAAAATTAATTTGATGCTAAAGCATGTTCTAACAGTTTTATTTTTCCATGGACGTCATGGTGGAGTTTAGGGAGCCCTGTTTTTTCCCAGGTCAAGCCCAGACATGTGTGTGTGTGATTATAGACTTGTTTGTGGTTTTTGAGATTTATGCCACTGTTAGAGGCTAACTGCAGTACTGTGACTGGTTGAACAGAAGCAATATTGCTTAAAATCAAAATGCAAAATTCAATAATCATCTGTTCATCTCTAGGTGAATGGATACTATGTGTGGATTAAATGCATAAAAGTTTGATTTGATTTTCAATTATTATTCTTACATATTCAGATTTTATTACTTTATTTTTTTTTAGCAGTCAATATATATTTAAGTATATTTGTATTATATTTATCATTTATTTAACCAGGAAGTTCCCATTGAGATACAAGCTCGTTCCTTCTAGGGAGTCCTGGTCAAGATGGCAGCACAAACATCCATCCATTTTTTAAACCACTTAGTCCCAAACGAGGTCACGGGGGACTGGAGCCAATCCCAGCCAGCTGCAGGCAAGAGAAAGGGTACACCCTGGACAGGTCGCCAGTACATCGCAGGGCTAACACGCAGACAAACCACTCATACAATCACTCCTACAGGCAATTTAGAGACACCAATCAACCTATGCTGCATGTCTTTGGATTGTGGGAGGAAGCCGGAGCACCCGGAGAGAACCCACACAAGCACCGGGAAAACATGCAAACTCCGCACAGAAAGGCCCCGGGTCGGCTCAAACCCGGAGCCTTCTCGCTGGTAGGCAACCACCGCGCCACCATGGCACAAATAGTTTCCTGTAAAACAATTAGATAGATCACAAGTAAACTTAAAAGTAGGAGCTTTCACAGTAAAATTAAAATGCTGTACAAGCCACATGAATAATAATACTACTATACAAATGCCACTTTAGATATCATAATTACAGCATATAGATATAGAATTACATATTCAAAGTAGAACAAAATGATGGTGCAGGTAGCAGTGTCACCACACAGCTAGAAGGCTCTGGGTTTGAAACTGTCTACTGACTGGGCCTTTGTGGCATTTGTATGTTCTCTCTATGCTTACTTGGACCTCCTCCAAAACATGTATGTTAGGTTAACTGATAACTCCAAACTGTTTCTAGTACATGTGTTTGTCCGTCTCTGTGCGTCAGCCCTATGATAGGTGTATACATACAGTGGGTACAGAAAGTATTCTGACCCATTCTGTTTTGGTTATGGTTCAAGCTCTGACTTTTAAAATGGATTCAGTTCTTTGTTTTTCTTCATCAATCTACACACAATACTCCACAATGATAAAGTTGAAAACAGGTTTTTGGAGTGTCTTGTTAATTTAAAAAAAATAAAAGACATATCATTTACATACAGTATGTATTCAGTCCCTTTGTTATGACACTTACAATTGAGCTCTGGTGCATCCTACTCCTGTCAGTTGTCACTGAGATGCTTCTACAGTTTGATTAGAGTCCACCTGTTCCTAATGTGATGCACTGGATATCATTAGAAAAGGCACACACTTGTCTATATAAGGTCTCATGGTTGATGGTGTATGTCAGAGTGAAAAGCAAAGCCATGAGGTAGAGAGAACTGTTCACAGACCTGCAAGACAGGACTGTGTCTAGACACAGATCTGGGGATGGATACAAGAACATTTCTACAGCATTGGAAATGCCCAAGAGCACAGCATCCTCCGTCATTCTCAAATGGAAAAGATCTGGAATCACCACATGCCTTTGTAGATCTGGCTGCCATCATCAGAAGGACAGAGGAAGGACAACCATCAGCACAGCACTCCACCAATCAAGCCTCTGTAGTAGAGTGTCCAGATGGAAGCCATTCCTCACTAAAGCCTCATAGCCTGATGGGAGTTTGCCAAAAACTAGACAATGACCTGAAGAAAACCTCCAGAAAAACACAGGAGTAGCTTTGTGGAAACTCTGTGAAAGTCCTGGAGCTGCCCAGCCTGAGTCTGGACCTGAACCCAACAGAACATCTCTGGAGAGACCGGAAAATGGCTGTGCACCAACACTGCCCATCCAGCCTGGTTGACATGGAACAATTCTGTCAAGAAGAATGGAAGAAAATTGATGTTGTCTTTGCTGCCGAATGTGCTTTAACCAAGCACTAAGTGAAGGATCTGAATACTTCTGTAAATGGGACATTTCAGTCTTTTATTTTTAATACATTTAAAAAAAACACTCCAAAAACCTGTTTTGCTTTATCATTGTGAAGTATTGCGTGTAGATTGTTGAGAGAAAAAAATTCAGTTTTAAGATGAATATGAAACAAGAAAATGTGGAAAACCTGAAAGGATCTGAAAACTTTTTTGAATCCACTGTCAGTATTGTACAGCATATTTGATCAAACTCCATGGATAGATACTTAGGTTAAGGTTTATTATTACTGCTCATGCTGTACCTATTATAATTAGAAAAATCCCATTCAGAAGCTTTTTACCTTTCCAAATACTAATTTGTCTCTTACAGATTAAGGTCATGTGTAATTTATCTTCATAATAAATTTTTGTCTGTTGTAGCTTGTTTAAAAAGTGCATGTGTAAAAATACTTCTTTAGCATTGAATATTCACTATTTAACCATGATCATAACCTTTGTTTAATTTTGCAATAACTGCAAAGTGCAGTTGCCTAACATTCACACTACCTTATTTAGTCCCCTATAAATTCAGCTGAGATGTTTAAGATGTTTAAACATGATAATGATTATCTTAGCTGTAGTTGTTATGACTGCATATGGAAGACAACGCTGGCACTGAGCTTTTAGCATGCACAGTATATTCAATGCTAAAAAGTTAAATGAATGTCAGTATTGTAAAAATTGTGCTGTATTTTGTATATACTGCCTAATATATTGTATGCATTATAGCCTTTGCATACTCCAAGGTTAAAAAAATGAAGGCAGTTAGTTGAGCTGTGTCAAATAGTGTTACAGAAGAAACAGTTAATTTTCTCTTTTGTCTGAGCTAAATTTTAAATTTATGCAGGAGATCATACAATATAGATAGAGCTACATGTTTAAGGCATGATTCAAAATGTAAGAATCTAAATGAAATTTACAACTTTTACAAGCTGAAAGTCAAAGTGAATTTAGGGCACTGATATCTTACACAGAAATCTACTGTGATGTATTATATTTAATATAAGCAATGTCTTGTATATAGTAATGTATTATATTAAATATGGGCAAATGTGTGGACATGGAAAACCAGTCTCAGTAATCATGAAGTAAGCAAGGCCAAACATTTTATGACAGTGTGCTCATTTCACAAATATTCTGGTGACCTGACTTTTGCTAATATAAGACTAACAAAATTAATCATTTTTGTGTGTGTCTGTAATTTGTAGTTTAATTTATTTATTCCAACCAAACCAAAGTATCACATATTTCCTATTATAAAGGTACTGAATGTACCAGAGCTGAGTGGGATAAACTGCACAGAGACAAAGAAGCTGTGAAATAAATTCTGTATGTTGCAGAGATAAAATATGTAAAGAAACGTTTAAGAGTTTGAGTTTGAGTGTTGAAGGGGATGAGACAAAGAAACATCAAGCATCTCATTTGTATTCAGATTCACTTCAGTAAAGATCCATCCATCCCACAGGGTTTCAGTAAAAATCAAAGCATGTACATTTTTCTTAGTCTGAACGTTAGATTCAGTGCTTTGCGTTTATAATTTTAAATTGGCTTAAATATAACAAAAAGGAAAACGTTTATAGTGATAGTCAATATATATAATCACAGACCTTGAATATGTCTAAAATTGCCATGTTTCAGAGGTAAAATATGTAAAGATATGGTTACTGGCTGGAGAATGGAGCTGTCATGGCTTAGAGACTGCGTCAGCTTCTCTGCTGATCAGCAACATGCCTTGGAGCTAAAACATTTACAAAAATTTTAGGAATGTAGCCTCGAGATCAACAAATATTTCTAAGCATAAATAAGAAAAGAATAAATGAATATTTTCTGTATGTGAAAACTTTAGAAAACTAGATCCTTTGAAAGTCACAAGGACGAGTTTATTCGTTTGCATTCTGGACCACACAAACATGTCTGAGAGCGTTCAAATCAAAAGCATGTCATTTTCATAATAGCAAGAAATGTTTTATAATACTTTAAAAACATGGCAGGAAAATGTAATGTAATTGTCAGTTTTGTTAACCACAACAAACAATTCAATTTTCTATTTTTTTCATCTGAATGATAGACACCATAATATTAAACAATTGCCTAGAAATAAAGAAATAAATCACATGCCCTCCATTGTTCCCACGCTAAACAGCTCTCTGTGGGTGTATTCATATGTTAGTCCACTTGATCCAATCTGGCACAAATATACAAGTTTATTTTTTAATATTCATATTCAATCTGATTTTGGACAATAATGAAATTCCAGTTCTGCTCGACAGCTTTGGGAGTAGTATTTTCTAGACTGTCTCAAAGAATTTCATTAATAGTGATTTATGGGCAGAGTTTATGTCCATCATATCATTGTCTAAATGCTATTCTGTATTATCTCATGTAAATAAATGAAGAAATATCAGTTTCAAACCATCAGCCTTGAAAAATATTCAATCACATTATTCACAACAAAGATGTTTAGCTGTGTTGTATTATCTTGACGAGGATTTTATTTAGTTTAGTTTTATTTCTATTTATCTATTCAAAAGAAAAAAAGCCACAAATCAGATGATCAAATGCCTGTTTCTACCTCCCCGCCTCACTTCGACTCTCCCTCTTCCTCTCTCTGAGCCCTGTCCTCAGATGGCTTTTGACCTACTTTCAGCTGCAGAGAGCTCCAGCGTGTGTGAGCCAACGCTCAGTGTGGATTTAGAGGCAGAGTGAAGGAGAGATGGAGTGACAGAGCGAAAATTGCGTTTGACATTTGTATATACAGATTTGATCATGCAGGACATATAACAATCCTAAATACCATGGTGGAATCGCAGACAGAATTGTCACAGATACACTCAGTTAACTGTTTATTTGTATCTTATCAGTTTCCTTTAAGCAGTTTTTAATGCAAAACCTGAAGGTTCACAGCTACCACAGTTGACAAAAATGGAAAATAGGCTACCTAGTTTGAACTAGTATGGCATCCTGTGTGATCGCAACTAATTTCTAAGGTATGCATCATTACATGCTAAAACCCATTCAGTTTGCTGTCGTAAGCATTGGTTGGTTTTCACTGTGTTGTTTGTTTTCTATAATCAGAGGGCACCGTGACGACCACACATGGAGGCAACTCAAAAGGTCGGTGAAGTCACGTTGATGTGAAAGGGTTGGAAACCTGTCACAATATAGGGTGCTGTATGCTTTCAGTCTATTTCTGACTGCATTCACGTTAAAACATGCCAAATCTGGCACCATCTGCATCAACAGAGTTTAGCTTATGTAGTACTCATAACAATTTACTTGCCTCTTCATATCTGAGAATGAGTTGAATATTGACATTGTTCATAGGATAATCAGTATCATCCTTGTTTATTGTTGTGAATTCTTTTAAAGAAATGTAACAACTTAATGTCCATTCACCCACTGATGAACTTACCTGGCCAAAATAATTCACAATTTTTCACAGATTCTGGTGCTTCATGTCAACATAGTAACACAGAATAAATTATTAGTTGGTAACGAATGTCTGTGCTTTGATGCATAAACAATGCACAAGAAAGGATATTTGGCTATTTACTTTATTCAAAAACTAAAAATAATTTGATGAAACATAACAGTTTTATATTTAATTTGCATCAGTCAAAAATGACAAAATTGTCACATTACCATTTATGACACAGACACAATGTTATTTTATTTTTCTTTTACAAATTCAAACACATGGCTGAATGTGCTGCCCGTAGCTTTCCAAAACCTCAAACATTCTGTACTATTTTTGTCTAAATCCAATAAGCAGTACCGAAAAACTAAACTAAAATATGTATTAGTGTTAGTGTGCGTAGAGCCTACTGCTACACAAATATACACAGAGCATTTACAGAAAATCTCACCTAAGCAAAGTGTATTACACAATCCATTCATATGCTGTAGTTTTCTTTTTTCATAATACATCTAGCCTGAAGTAGATCACATGATGTTGTGAAGAGACCAGCTCCGATGACATCTTAACATGAGAAAACCTTTCAGTTGATCAGAAACACACAGTGAACACCATTGTGTACTGGAGATTCTTTTTACAAGAAACCAATTGCATAACATGCTGATAATCCATCCTAGAAAAAAAGCTTCTTATTTGATGGTAGCCAGCTACAGGACGTAACATGTTTTGAAGAAAAGACATGACTTCATGTTGTTTTTCATAGTTAAAGAAGTTTTATTCTCAATTCTTTTCTTTTTTTGCTGCAACTGCAAAGCATGTTGCTTCCACATGATTCATTCCCCAGCACAGCTCTGCTCACCTGCAGAGCAGCTACCCCCACACTACAGTCGGCAGAGCGTCTCTTCTGACAACAGTGTCAGATGAAGACTCGGTTGTCCTGGACAACATCAGAAAGGTGCATCTGGTTCATAAGTAGCCTCTGGATGTTATGTTATAAACACTGTGTATACTATCATTTAGCATTTTTTTATTAAGATGCCTACATTGTTAGTATGATGCCTACTATCACTAACTGTTTTCTATCACTTAACACAGAGAATGCTTAAAAGATTAAATGGCACCATCCAAATAATTAAGCACGAACTTGTTTATTCAGTTTTTACTCTGCACACTCAGTAGTAGCATACGTAGTATGCTGTGCATGATAAAGCCCAAACAAACCCCAAAACCAGTTCCATTCTCAGAAAGAAGGTGGAGGTGGTAGAGAGCTACAGAAACCCTGGGATGAATAGAGAGATAGACAGATACGTATAAAGGGTCTTTTTCTGTTCTACATACCCTGATTATCTTCTATTTTAACCTATTTAGAAAAACGTCCATATCTTAGTACTGTAATACCAGATATTGTAATTTCAATAACTTAATATAATACAAAAGAAAGACATTTTATAATCAATGTTTTATTAGTATAAAATCATGTTTGTATTAAAAAGGAATGTCATATAAATTACAATGGAAAATAAATGTGTATCTAACATTAAGAAAGAGATGTATTTTTAGCTAGTTGTCAGTGTGTGTGCTTGCACATCAGTACAGCTATGTATAACCCCATATCAGAAAATGTTGGGACCATATGTAAAATCAAAATTAAAACTGAAAATAGTGATTTTTAAATGTCCTATATTACGTTGAAAACAACACAGCAGCACATTATTTGATATGATACCTCATCAATTTTCTTCTTTGTCCAAGATAAACACACACTTCAATTCTGCAACACATTCCAAAAAAGGTTGTAATGAGGCAAAATAATTAAATTGTTCCATGTGAAACAAGTGACTGCATCTTGATTTGGTACAAAAGTGGCATCCAGGAAAGGCCGAGTCCTTTAGGAGCAAAGATGGGCCAAGGACCATCAGTTTGCCAATGTATGTGTCAGAAAATTACTGAAATGTATAAAACTGATATTCCACAAAGAAAGATAGGAAGGGATTTGGATATGTCACCCTCTATGGTGCAGAACATCATTAAAAAATTCAAGGAATCTGGAGGAATTTCAGTGCGTAAAGTGCACAAGCCTAAGCTGGATGATCGTGCTCTCTGATCCCTCAGACGGCGGTGCATCAAACAGAGGCATCTGGGATGGACCATCACACAATGGAAACATGTACTGTGGTCAGACGAATCAGTGTTTCAGGTCTCTGTTGGAAGGAATGGACACCGTGTGCTCGGGACCAAAGACAGAAAAGACCATCCAGACTGTTACTATCAACAAGTCCAAAAGCCAGGGTCTGTCATGGTCTGGGGTTGTGTCAGTGCCCTTGGCAAAGGTAACTTCCACTTCTGTGATGGCTCCATTAATGCTGAACAATACACAGAGGTTTTGGAGCAACATGTGCTGCCTTCCAGACGACGTCTTTTCCAGGGATGCCCGTGAATATTTCAACAAGACAATGCAAAACCTCATAGTGCCACAATACCAAGGCCTGGCTGTGGAGGAAAAGGGTGTGAGTACTGGACTGTCCCGCCTGAAGTTCCAACCTGTCCCCAGTAGAGAATGTGTGGAGCATTTTGAAATGCAAACTGCATCAACAAAGACCCAGGACTGTTGCACCTTCAGACTTGTTTACAGGAAGAATGAGACAAAATGACACCTGACACACTGAATCACCTGGTGTCCTCGGTCCCTAAATGTCATTTAAGTGTTGTGAAAAGAAATGACAACATCACACTATGGTAAATGCTTTACTGTACAACCTTTTTTGGAATGTGTTGCAGCATCAGAATTGAAGTGTGTATTTTGAACAAAGAATAAAACTGATGAGGTATCACATCAAATAACGTGCTGCTGTGTTGCTTTCAATGTAATACAGGACACAAATAGTTTACACATTATTATTTTCATTTTAGCTTTTGAGTTTACATACCATGTCAACTTTTTTGATTTGGGGTTGTACTGTACACCCCAGTAAAAATGTCCTGTAGATCATAAAAAGGTGTGTAGGTGCTTCAGTGTGGTAACATATCCATCTCGTGTTCATGCACCATTCACCGACATGTCGTGACCTGATCTAGCAAGCTTTACGACCAGCAACACAAAGCTGTTAAAGTGCAGTTTCAGAACAAACCATAAATACAGTATTACTGAAGTTTGCTTTTCTTTTCCTCTTGTTGAAAGAAAAGAGAACACATGAAAAACACTTAAAGCTATTTGTTGGTATTGGCAAATAAAAAAGTACTAGTATTTATATAATCCAAATAAAATGATATATTAATATTATGAATTAAATATTTAAAGCATTTATGTAAGTAAATACAATGGCAAACAATTAATAATGTATTATTGTGTTACTGTGGTAACACTGAAGAAATAACCATACATAAATTATTACATCTGATTTCAAATAATGTGAGTTAATATCTGTATGAATACTTACTGCCAACAATTTGCTTTTAAATAGTCAAAATCTTTATTTACTGTAGGTCCATTTATTGCCTGATGTTTATTGACATTGTAATAGCTTACATCTTGGCAGCGCTGCAGAAACACAAATCACAAACAGCAAACAAACAGCCTTGTTGAAGCAGATCTAGTCTTTAAAAAGGTATAAAGAAACCCCCCCCCAAAGATAATATATATAATGTATCAGACAGGAAATCTCACCACTCATTTACAGCTGCTATTAATACACATGACAGTTGAAAGAATTGACAATTGTGAAATGACAGCAATAAGACTTTATTTAGACACAACTGTAAGACATCTCCATCTCTGCACTAGGCCTCTGAGGTTTAAGGTACTGCTCTCACATCACTGCTTTATATATTATAATAAATACATTAGCAATAAAAAAACTGTGTTATTATCAGAAATGTTATGAAATATAACCTTTGGTCATTTTCCACCAGTCATTAAAAGTGTGACACAAAAAGGTATTTAATCTACTTCGTTAAAAAACAAACAACTTTCCAATTTTCCATTCACACCAGATTTTACTTAACATTATAAAAAATGTATCTAACATAGATTTAGCTCAAATCTGCCTTCATAGAACTGGGTCTGCAATCCACTCCAGCTCTGCTAATGACTGCTGTTCAGCACACACACTCAGCTGTAAGTAGTTAATGTTTTGTAATATGATTTAATTAAATGATAATGCCTAATAAACAAAACAGTCTGCTCACAACATAGCAGCCTTCACTGGGATATCTTAAGACAAAAAAGTGACTGTTTTCACTGTTTAAGCTTTATTTGTAGAGTATTTTTTCTAAAGGTTCAAAGTGTTTTACAAATAACTAACAAAAATAGAATAGTGCAGATAAAGGTTGAAATATATACTGCATAATATTTAAGGTATCACTAAACAATATGTTTTAATGGGGCTGTTACTGCATACACAAAAGAAAACAGACAAATGGAAATTTATTTGAATGTCATTTAAAACACTTTAAAATACACCGCATAGATCTGACATAGGCAAACAAACAAAACCAAGTAACAAATGAGTAAATATTGTTGTCATAAGTAAGTTGATGATCTGAGGTTGTTAGGATGGTCACAACAGGTCATGGATATTATTATGTCACTGTAAAATATACAAGCAGAAAACAAGTACTGTAGCTTGGCTTTATTTTGGTTTGACATAGTTTACATATTTCAGTATGACGACTTTGTATGTTTAAGGAATGTGACTTGTATATATGGTATTTAGTAGTATATAAGAATAAAATAATTGGATATACACACAGTATGAGTGTCTGCTATACATAAAGCATGAAAAAAAGAAAATAAAATCAAATTAAGGTACTAAATTCTAAAACAACTGTATTGCCAAGTATGTTTGGACACACAGGGACTGATTTACTTACATAGAAATATATAAGAAGATACACATACAAAAGACAAGCTACAGTACAGACTATCAGTTATAAAGCATTAAGGGAATTTGAACAATTGTCACAGATAACTGACGAGACAATAATGTTGCAATAAAAAAAATAAATACAACAATTACACTGTGAGTGAAATTTGGCCAAGGATACTTTCTTGTGTGTTCAGATAGGAATATTGTACCATATAGTATTTAGTGACATATACTGTACATGTACTTTTATACATCAGTTTTTATACTTTTGCTGCTATAACACTCAAAAATCTTTTTTCTGATCCACTGTGGAAAACTGTTCATGTTATGTTGCATTTATTCCATACACACTGTACTGTATTGTCAAATTTAAATGAAACCACAATAGGACTGCAAACACTTACTATTTTCATTTCATTTTCTTTGTAATAAAATGAGCGTCAGAAACTGCATATATAATTTTATATAAAGTCCCTGTTTTTTTCTGTCAGTTCAAAACCCAAACTTATTCACTTTAGACAAGGAAAGGCAGCCGGAAAGTCCAGAACATGTTTGGTACCTTTGCTTGAAAAACTGACTGCAATTGTTACTTGACTCTAAGACTAGTTGCCAGTAATTTTTTTCTGTTGATTGAAGTAATCAAGAAATCGATTATTCATGTCTATTTTAAAGATTATTTATCTCTACTGTGCATCTCTTCTTGTACCTTGTTGTGCTGTTGTGATGCTTCAGGTTCCCTGTGTTGGGTCAAAAATGTGATGGTTATTTTTATTATCAATTAATCTGCCAGTCATTTTCTCAGTTATTCAATTGATCATTTTGTCTATAAAATTTCATAGAATCTTGAAAAATGGTCATTTAAGTTGCAAACTGAAAACTACAAAGCTTTTGTTTTGTCTTCCAAACAATCCCAAACCCAGAGATGTCCAGTTTACAGCTAGAAGCGGCAACATTTGATGTTTGCTCTTTTCAGTTCCAAACCAAAGACCAATTCAAATAATTCAGAAAAGGTCAAAATGTAGATAAAATGTTTAAAAGAGTAATTTCCATAACGTCACTCGCTATAAGACTTTCCAAAACAGACAGCGCATCTGTAAATGACTGAACTCTGATAGTCAGTGGCACATTCTGTGAGGATGTTTGATTTTATCTTGTCCTGACACATCCATCATGATCAAATAGATTACTGATACAGTCCTTCAAAATATTGTCTGTTCAGTTTAAAAACAAAAAGAAACAAGCATTTCCTGGTATCAAGTTTGAGGCAGAATATTATCCATAAACTTAAACACAGTTAATGTGCTTAAGCTCTTTTCCAATAAACATTTTCTGCTTTTCAGGTGATGTGGCAACAAAGTGTTAAATGTTGATTCCTCAGGAGATTTTCAGCCTGTCTTTAACACCAACATGAGCAGGTGCAGGACAACACTGACACTGATGCCTCAGCCTCGGTCTGCACTCATCAATACTTGGGTTTTTATTTGACAGCCTGTGTGACTGCTGACACACTATTGTATCATAAGTTTCTCTGAGATTCATGACAATGTGCAGGCTGGTTAATCTGCTGGAGTGATGTGGCTGTGCACAGTCCACAAACTCCTTTTAAACTGGCTGTTGCAGAGTGCGGAAGAATACACAAACACACACACACCGATAAGCAGATGCAGAAAAATCATGATGAAAATGTACCCATCCTCCCCACCAGCACATTTAAAACTACCCAGATTGAAGACTAAACAGAGTACAGTTTGGCAGCTGATACACAGACCGAAGGAAATATCCAACAAGAAAAAAACAATAAAAGCACTGGATTCTTCCCAAATATTAAATCTTTTCAAGTCAGCCAAGCTACAGTACTGAGAAGTGCCTCAGCAATTTCAGCAATGTGGCGAGTAAATAGGCCCCATGTGTGCAACTATTCCAGAAATGATGGCTTTCCAGTGCCATAGGTAGTAGACATTATCCAGCGTGGGAGGGCCCAGGTGGAGCTGCAACAGCATCTTCCTTCATTTACTGATAGACTGGAAGGAGGGGGTAGTCAACCCCTCTGCAGTGTGAAGAAATGCTTAACACACACACAATCAGATCTGATTATTAACAAGCATGCTTGCCCTGCCTGCAGCTGAGAGCAGGCTGTGTGTTGAAGAGACTGGCCGAACAAACTGCAGAATGGTGACTGTAAACTCAGCACTGAGAGGAACCACTTGTCAGTTGATCTTTCTGCTCAATATATAACTTTTATTTTGATGCAAAATGGCGGATTCCTCAAACATTTAATTGAGGCAGTTTGGGCGTAACCCTGCAGAAACCTAGCCAACATGCTGCTCCCTCCACACGTGCACCTGTCATCCAGGGGCTTTCCACGGCACCTTCCATAGTCCACCTTAACAAAGGTTCACCTTAAAACAGGGATTCAGTCAATCAACACCAGCCTGCTGGCATTTCAGCTGATACAGGAAGAGCTGGTGTTTTGGGTTACAAAAGCTGTATTTTGAATATTATGGAAGACTAAAATTGAAACATAAATTTGTATGTTTGTCGGATCAGAACTGAGCTCCCAGGCTTCTCAGATACAAACAACGTCATATGCGTCAGGGATGGATGACACTGACTCGCCCATATCCTTTTTGTAAAAAATTGAATCAACATTTGGGTGATGGAGGAGATTATCATAGTAAGTACTGTATATGTCCTCCAGCCTATCTGTCTGTCCACACTCCATATCTGCCTCAGCCATGGGGACACAGTGTACAGATAGTGTGCAAAGCAGGCGAACAATAGAGACCAAGCCTGCAGCCCCTTTTGAGCTGGCTCACTCCAGGTTAGCGTTTGTTTGCCGAGGTGAACAAATAAAATTAATTTTGAGACACAAATATGGTAGAAAAAGGGGAGAAGAAGCTTACAAACATGTTACATAAGAGAACTGGTAATGCAGCAGATTATCAGTGCAGAGGGCTCAAGTTAAAATCCATATTAGTTTATTAACAACAGCACAAGGAATCTGAGTGAATACGTCAGCACATCATATCCAGCTATTGTCAGTTGAACAAACTGTACTGATTGAGGGAAAATTTTAAAATATACATTTCAAGGTCAAAATTAAAAGCAAACTGATTGTGTCAGAAAAAGGCATGTATTCAATATAAATTCATCTTCAGGATCACAATGGCTTGAGACAGGCCTAGTCTCTGTTGCACATATATGCAGAAATGCAGTCATCAAATTCAAGATAATAAGGTTACAAGTTAATATAACTGCAATATCTAATGTTTTTTTAATCCGCCAGCAAAAGCTTTTTCAAACCCTGTAAAAAAGGCCTTGAAGTTCAGTCAATCACAACTGCTGACATGACTAATGTCTTCCAGCACCATTTCCATTTTTGTGAAAATCCACAAGTGCATGGAGTTTAGTAGCCATTTAAATGAAGGGAAGCATTAAATAAATCAATTATCATCAGTATGCATGCTAGGCCCCATTAAAATCAGGTATTAGTTATGGCACAATAGCCTAAGTCAAGTATCAATGCTGTCAAAGAGCTGCTGCTCATGAAAAAACATGCTGCTAATGGGTCTCAGAAGGGAGATGGCCTCACGAGAACAAACTGCAAGGTGCAAGAAAGGACGACATGGTGAACTAACCCTTGACTAGCCAGTCAAAGGAGAAAATAACTTTAAGGTTCATATGAAAATAGACATGTACCCTGAAGAGCCACCATGTGTTTACTTCGAATAACAATTTGGTTGGTCGTATTAGCAATGTCAGCAAGTGGGATCTTTGCTACTATCGATGACAAAGTGTGCTGCCACTCCGGTTGCGGATAGGCACCAAAATCAAATCAACATATGCAGATAATCATGGAACATGAACAGCAGCCGTGTCATCTGGCAGTGAAAGACCTTACAGGTTATTCTCAGTGGACATAAATTGCTGCCCTTTTCATTTGTGTTAGCATGACTGTGTGAGCTGTAACATCGCCGAGGGTTCACTGAGGTCAAGCACATAATGTACAGAGCTGTCATCATCACACTCTCAACATTACTCTGTGCTGCTCTCAAGTCATAAAAGATAAAAATGCAGAACGCCAGGCCTGTTGCAGAAAAAAAGACATCACACCAGTGGTGTCATCAGGTATCTGAAAAGGTTAATGCTATCACCTCAGCATTAGCATTATTGCTCATAAGCTACTGATGCTAAGTAGATGTTCAGCTGTTTCTTAACTGTAATAGTAGCTAAGGATGGTGACAAGAATTGTATCCAGTTAGCATTTCACATGAAATTCTTTTAGATGCCCCTGTGTTGATTGTGATTATTGTTTAATAATTAGCTTAGATGCCTACATGTAAATCTGCAAGTATTCAGTACTTGCCATATTCCTCCAAGGTGGGAAGTCATTTTAAATAGAATTCAGATTTATACAGTATGTCCACTGAAAAAGACGTTCATGTGTCTTCATTCATGTGGGAAATTATGGTATATTAAAATGTTACGATTAGCATGAGACCACAAGAAGTGCTTTCTATATGATCACACAGGCGGCATCACATTATGGATGGACAACACTGTCTGACTGAATCTTCAAAGGAAAATAAATACCATAGGCAACGTGTTAGTGGTTAATTCTGATACAATCAGGCATCTGCTGCTAAAAGATGATAGCTTCCTGTCATCCAAGTAGAGTCTTCACCTCGTCCTGCCTTAACTTTGTTAAATGACCCTTAAAAAACATTAACCCTACAACATCTTCACCTCCTAAACCCAGTGATTTTACCTACATATATAAATCCATCTACAGTATCTGCTTTATCCACATTTCATTGTCTGCACGATGCAGGAGACAAATACAACAAAAGCCTCGGTGACATGCATCGTACAGCAGGGTATAAGCCAAACTGAAAAGTGTGAGTGTGCGGTGAACGCCTTAGTTCACTGCACCATGGCCTTCCTCCTCTGACTGCCATTGTTTGAATCAGGGATGTGTAGGAGATAGTGCTGGCTGTGCATCCCTCCCAGCTCCCAAGAGCCTAACCCGTGGACATGAAAGCACAACGTCACAAGTTAGGGTCTCAGGGACAGAGAAAAACACATCTTCACATAGACTCCTCTACCTCCTCACATAGCCACACTTTGTTTGTTACTTATGAATTATAATAAATCTTGTGTATTCCAGAACAAGAAGGCCTCCGTGTACTGAAGTCATCTTTAATTCAAATGAGGACTTAGGGCATCTAAGCATCTCCTGCATACGGAGTAAACTATGCCTGGTGCAGACATGTAGCTACACAACAAACACATATTGCTAAATTCCATATATTAATTCAGAATGCTCTTTGAAATCTCCATTGTGCCCATGTGCATTTGTGAACATCCAAGTGCAAGCCAGACACAACATTGGCCAGCCTCCCCCCCAGCTCTCTCTCTCTTTTTCTACCTTGCCCCCTCCCCCACCTCAGCTGAACAATATAGCACTTTGAAAAATGCCTCCTGCCATCAGGTATAGAGCTTTTCTGCTGCACAGTGTTCCCAGAGATCTCCCGCCATCTCCAGGAATCAAATCAAAATCAGCAGATGCTTTCTAATTAATGTCGCAGACGTATGAGACAAAAGCTCTGTGTGGATGCGTCCACTAAAGCACTGAAATCTAAAGCTACAGTAGGATCGCACAACATCAGACAATCCATATGACATCTGACTTACATGCTCGACTGACTGTCACATCATGCACTAAAATCCTTCCATGCGAGCTCGGTCATTGCTAGCACACATCCTCGTTCAGTATGGCTTCCGACTCCTCTGAAGAGGCATGACAAGCCAGATAACAAAGCTCTATGGCTCCTTCATGCTGCCATGGTGGTCTAAAGCTTAGTGATCAGACGAAGAGCTGAGAGAGAAATGGAGTGAAGAATATATGTTGGTACCAACTCACCCTCCCTTTCATGCATGCCCCCCTCGCTTGTTGTTCTTCTAGCTTGCAGCCTGCTCTGGAGGGAAAGAAAAAGAAGACAGAGAGAAATAGAAAGCTCAGATTTAAACTTACAGCATGCCAACAAGATTCCAGTGATGCTCGTGACCCAACAAAGAGGCTCCTCAAAGTCAGGCGAAATAAATGTCAAGAGAGCGACGGACAGAGGCAAAAAAGGAAGACGTGAGGATGGGTGGTAGGACCAAGCTGGAATGAACCATGTGCACGGTCCCTCTCCCTCTATCTCTTTGGTTCTCTCTCACTCTCTCACACACAAACACACACAGAGTGAGATCGAGCAGTCTGGGAAGGAGAGTCGGTGAAAATAAAAGGCTGAAAGGAAAGGGGACTTAAAGGTTAGACAGAACAGGTAGATGGCAAGAGAATGAGTGAGAGCGGGAAGAAGCTAGAGAATGGAATCGGTGCTTGCAGCAGGGGCCACAGTGCCAGTGAAGCATACCAGTATTCTGCTTCGATGAAGGGAGAGGGGGGAATGCACGTACGCACACATGCATGCAATGCACTGCATACACAAAACAGTGGCACACTCATTTACACACATTTCCTTGTACCCTCTACTTAGCCTTTACTTACTTTGTGTCCAGTCTTGCAGATCCGAGGCAGATTGGTGAGAAAAAAAAATACACACACGCGCGCGTGCGCATGTACCTACACACATATGCACAAATCCAAGTTAAAGGACAAAGTGAATACCTGCTGATCTCTTGTCTGGCTCTGCTTTCTCTCTTCCTCGCGCTTTTCCCTTGCATTGTTTTCGCTCTTTCAATCACATGCAGAGCTAGACAGGAGGGAAGGCAGGCAAAAAAACATGATTCTCCCCCTCCTTCCCTTGTCTCACCCCTCTGCTTTTCTGCAATATTAGTACTTTACCCTTTCTTTCAGTCTTTCTTCTACTCTCTTACAGTTCTACTTTCCTTACCGTGTTGACGAGCAGGAGGAAAAGCATTTAAAAAACAAAAAGAGGAGAAAGGAGAGGAGAGAAATATCCATTAATTTGCCTCAAAGCTGTAATCGCTTACAGCCAGAGGCCCATTTTTCCTCTGTATCAGATGAGAGAGAGGTGAGGAGGGAGGGACATGGGGGAGGGGGAGGATAAAGAGAGAAAGTAGTCCACCTTTCGTTGTTTTTCCACCTTGCCGCTGTCCATTTTCCACCCATAAAACAAATCCTCTGCTCTCTTCTGCTTGCATGTAAGAAACAAAAGTCCACTTTTCCAGTCTCTTTCTTTCTTGTTTCTCTCATTCTGTGCCTCACATGGGCCGACATCATTCACAGTGTCCCTTCAGAAAGACAGACAGACAGAGAATGAGAAAGAGAGTGAGTGAGAAGGGGCCATAGAAACATTGCTACATGATGTGCTTTGGCTTATAGAGGCTACATTTAATCTCCACTGGCTCCCCCAGGCTTTGGTATGGAGAGAAAGAGAGAGAGCAAGAGAGAGTGAGGGAGAGAGAGAGGAGAGATGATGGGGGGAGGGACAGATGTAGTGGAGAAGGAACGTACAACCGATAGGCTCAAATCAGTGACGGGGCCCAGAGAGACTGGGAAGAGGAGGGAAAAACGAAAAGTGTGTGAGACCACACTGCCCTCTTGCTTTTCTTCTGCTCCCTCCCTGACTGACTGATTGACCGACTGTCTACAGTTGCTGGAGAAGACTGTGCATCTGAATCTACACTCCTCTGTGTAAGCCCACCCCACCCCCCCAAAAAACCAGATGCTAACAATTTTAAAATCTCCCTCTTGAGAAAAAAAGACAAAAGTCCATCAGTGTTGTGGTCCTCAGTCCTTCATCATTCATAGAACAAGCAAACCCCAAGGAGCCCATGATGGCCACCACACCACACACAGAGGAAAGTCCTCACTAGGATCCATCTATTACAAAGTTTATCACAGGTCTGATGTGACATGATAAAAAGGACCTGATTTTGTTATATCAATCTGTTTAATAACATTTTCCTACCTTGGTAAGTGCTCTATACTGTTGATTTAATTTTAATGAAACTATCTGTATCTGCTGTTTTGATAAGTTTGGTGTGATGGTCTGCAGACCAAAATGTCATTAATCTAGTGAGTACAAGTGACAGGGTGCAGTCTTCAGCAAGACACTAATATTAGCCTGCTTTGAGTGTGAGAGCCTGCAGCAGTCACACACATAACTTCACACACATGTGCATACTGAAGCATGTAGGCACACACATGAACATGCAGATAGATGCAGAAGCACAGCAACTATACACAAACACAAAAGGTACACAAGAAGAGAGTTTTTATGCCTTTGAAATATACAGTACATGCTGTTAAATTACTTTTGATTGCAAAAGGTTGTAAACAGAACTCCATCCACCTATTGAATAATAAATTTTGCATTCTGTCAATTGACAGCCATTGATTTACTGATTCCATTTCACTCTCTTTAAGTATTCGTTATCTGCCGGTAATGGCCAGGATTCGGCCCTAGCTAGCCAAGTAGTACATCAAGAGAGACCCAGATCTGTCACACAAGCCCACGCATCTGAGAAAACAGCAGCAGGACTGCAAATAAGCACATAGCACCGGGCCACAGAGCCCAAGACAGAGAAAACAAACATACAGCATGTGTATGTGTGTGTTTGCGTACTTGTATGACTATACAGACCAGCTTGAGTTTTATACCATGGGAGTGATGATGTGGCTGGTCCTCATAACTTCAAAGAGCTGCATGAGGGTCAAGATTTGGTTTTAGCGCTCAAATTAGAATTAGGTTTAGGTTAGGGTCAGAGAAGAGGCAAGGGCATGCATGATGTCAATGAGTGTCCTCACAGGGATAGCTGTACAAATTTGTGTTTGTGTGTTCACTGTGCAGGACACAATTGCCGGATGGCGAAAGAAGAAGCTAAAACAGAGACAGAGGAATAATTTACTAATGTTTAAGATAACCTTAAATGCAGTCAGTGATACCAAGATAGCTAATTTAATTTCCCTCTGTTGAAGTGGTTGAAGTAGAAAACATGAACTCTCTTTTCCCATCTCTGTCTGAAAGCAGAAATGTCTTGTGATATAAGGTAAAAACCGGAAGATGAACTAAGTTTCCAAAGATATGAGGGAAGTTTTGTCATGAATCCAGCCTCAGACCTGTTCTTGTTGCCTGTTTTCATCTGCCTCATGCCAGCTTTTCACTTACTTCACCCTGAGTCAGCAAGCCTGCCAGATTCTGCCCCTGAAAACTCCCAGCAGTCACTTATTCTGAAGACTCGTGGGATCCTGGTGTTAGAGCCTCCAGAACAAAGAAAGCATGGCTCCTGAGGATGTTGGTCCTCTCCACTGCCTAGTGACTCAGAGGCTCTCCTGCCCTCCTGGCTGCCCCGGCCGACAGCAGCTGATGGTGCAGTCAAGCCAAAATTTGCTTCCCATTCATGTCTATGTGTAACATGGGGAGGCACATTGACTTCCAGTTGTACGCTGCCTGCCTGCCTGCCTGCCTGCCTTCGTCCCCAGCTCCATGCTGCCAGCCTGCCTTCATCCCCAAATCCACACTGCCTGCCTTCGTCCCCAGCTCCACACTGTCTGCCTGCCGTTGTCCGGAACCTGCTCTGCCTGTCTGCCACATCCAGTACCCGCTCTGCCTCCTTTCCTGCTCTCTTTCACCCAGTAACCTCACTGTACAATAAACTCCTTTCGTGTTCCACTCCCAGTGAGTCTTGAGTCTGCATTTTTGGGTCCTACCTCTCAAGCCTCACCCTAACAATGGTGTCAATATCTTTACTTGTTAGTCAGTTTTATGCGCTTCAGCATAAAAGGTAAATGGCTAAACTATAGCCCATTAGCTCTTTTAAAGGTCGTATTTGAATTCAGTGTCTCAAAGTCCATAAAACTAGCACATTGCAATTCTGAAGCAAAAAATAATTGTTTCATGGCAAAATAATACAACCAACAGCTGTAGTGAGTGTATGGACATTGCAAGAGGTTAATGACAGTGGAATGTTTGACAAAAATGTAATTTAATATACAACTCTGTGGACCGCTGTTGTTAGCCCACTAGCCAAGCTAGCTCCTGCAGGTTATGTTTACAACTCTACCCACACTTTTTCCTGTCCCATCCTGCTTTGATCCACACGACATGAGAAAATTCCATCAGACAGATTTGATCTGACTGCAGTTGTCCTTGAGTTGTCCTCCTCAGCTGATGCCTCTGCTCCCCACCTTCTGGCTGTCTCGACCCAGCCTGATCATCAATCTAGCATCTACCTTCACCTTCTGCTCTTCCTCCTAAAGGGTCCTGGCTTTGCCACTAGCCTCCTGCTCATCTTCCAGAGTTGTTCTGCCTGAAACTGAATTTGATCTGATCCAAAATGGTTTTTGTAATCAAAAAATGCTACATTTATAAAGTTATTATAATTTTAATTGGAAGAAAAAAGCTGAACAAATAATTTATTCAGATATTCAATTAATTATTGAAATATTAATGTATTATTTATTAATAGATTGTTTTTGCCACTATTTTCCTGTTGAAATGCACATACAGTATTTTTCTTGTTGCCTTACAAATGCACATTTTGAGCCACTGTACTGGAGTCAAATTCCTTGTGAGTACAACATACCTAGCAAATTAAATTGATTCTAAAATTACATTTGAATTGAAAAACTTTTCATGAACCTATTTTTAGTTTATAAGACTTTTATACCATTTCAGATAAAATACTAACATTACCATCAGTTGATTAAGCACAGAAGCTAATAAAACTGAGATGTGATACTAAGCTAGGGACATTTAAATGAATAAATCCAAGTCCAGATCTTAACTTAAATTCTGGAGATGTGTCACTGTGTCCATGCTCAGGTCCAGGGCTGAGCATTCCAGATATCAGAAGTAAAACAACAGTTAAACGTTGGTGATTAATTGTCATACAGGAGGTATCTTTTGCATTACAGTCCACAAAGTCAACAGAGGACAAAATGCATTTTAGGTAATGATTCTGGAGAACCATTCTTTAAGATAAAATAGTGTAAATAAAATTGCCATAGGTGGTAGATTAGTCATAGTCAGACAAATAAACACAGATTCATAGCCATAAGAAATACCGAGATACTGTATCTACTACAAATGGCCATTCCAAATAATAAACCAACATGTGCCTCAGTGGGCTGTGAATGGTAAGCTTCCCACACTCAGAGACAGTCAACAAACTGAATAAAATAAAAACAAACCAACATTGAAAAGTGCACTTACAAATACTGTACCACTTCATAAAAAATATTTAATGGGCTACATTCACTGTATATTAGCATTAATAAATGATAAGATTTCTAGGTTATAAAATGGTCAAATTTGACAAGAGCACACAAATAGCAAGTGGGAAAATGTAAAACTTTTGGTGAAAAAACTAGAAATGTCATGCAGGCAATGGCAACACAAACAAGAGCAAAAGGAGAGAAACGAAACCCCACATTTTTCTCACACACACACACAGACACACTATAGCAGGCCCATATATGCATTGAAATCATTTGTTTAACTGTATAATTTTCCATCACCAAATCAGAGCCTCCCACAGTTGGACAGTTCACCTTCTTAACCAATAGGGGGCAGTCTTTTGTTCTTCTGCCTATTATCTCAGCTGTACACATACACACACACACATACTGGTAGAAGAGGAGGCAGACAACAGCCAGGCCTCAGTATATTCTTGGTATATCCAGTACCATGTGAAGGCTAATACACAATCCTGTGCTCCACTGGGAGTGTTAGAGGCTATAAATCCAGCAGAGGCAGCTCCCATCACTTCTGCCAGGACACTTACACAAAAAAATGAATTCTTATACATATTTATATTTGTAAAACTAATGAAGGGGCCATCTTTGGTAGTAAAATGTCAGCTGGCGATAGAGGAAGGAACTCAGTGTCATGCTGTGCTATTTGAAGAATTGTCTGTTGCTGGCATTGTTCATTTGTGATTGATTTCCTCCCTTAGCACCACAGTATTTCACATGTCAGATGTTTTGACAGCAGTAGTTTCCTTGCAGTCTGCATCTCCTGATTGGAAATATTATGACAATACTTGTTCACACTGACAACGGATTTTAACTGGGATGCTGTTGTTTCCATCTCAAACTCTTTTTCTTTTTGTGTCTAATATCCTTTACAATTGCTATCTGTCATCACACAAACAAAAAGACTGAAGCAGCTGGACCTCTTCCACACAGCCATTAGCATTAATGAGGTTATCACTGAACAAATAATAAAATGTCATCTCAGAATGGAAATGTTTCCACCACTCAGTGTGGTTAAAAGCTCTCACATGTCAGTGTTATCAGCTCTGCAACAATGCAGTGCTTCTGATCTCTACCTACCTGTTCCACAGAACAACATTCCTGGCTTCAAATCAACTGAAGCAGAAAGCACTGCACTGATGACAACTTGCACACACAAAAACACACATCATTCATGTCAACATACACACAAAAATACAGAGAGTGGCCTTTAAGTAATAATCAGACTTCAACCAACCACAGTTGTCCACTTCTGTTAAGCCCTCTATTACAATAGTATTTGAAAATGTTAAGACTGAAACTATTTGTTGATTTATCTGTTGACTGTGAAAAAATTAATTAGCATCCATTCTGATAATTGATTGTTTAAATGAATATTCAAACAAAAATACCACAAAGCTCCTCTAATGAGAAAGTTGCAGCTTTCCTGTTATTAAACTGAATATATGTCACATTTGAAATTTAGCAACTGTAACAGAGAGTTTTTTCTATTTTATGACATTTATGAACCAATAGATTAATTGATTGATCAATAAACAATAAGCAGATGCATCAATAATGAAAGTTAGTTGGCGCCTTAACAATAAAATAAAATGAGGCATTTGGACTCCCATCTCTTGTAAAATAATGTTTTGGCAAGTAACAACATGTAACAATAGATATTATATTTATAATATTTATATATCAGTGCAGAAATATCAACATCAGTATCAGTCAACAACTGATCCAGAGATCAACCCCGGATGCACACTCACGTCACAAACACACCGGCATTAAAGACAAACCAGGGCTTTTTTAAATCCTGCTGCTCGATCAGCAAACAGCATGGATCCATACTGACCATGTGAAGGAGGTAGTACTGCCCACTTTTCTTTAGCAGACAGCTTTTCCCCTCCCCTTTTGATTTTACTTGAACAGTAATAACAGTGAACTGTACTGATTCAGCTGAGCAGAGTGCCACGCATACCTCAGGGAAAGCTAGGAGGTTGTACAGTTATCTCCTGGGGTGTAATTCTCAACTATACAACCTACTACCTCAACCTGGGAGCAAGCAGACCTGGATGCCATGGCTTCTTTGACATTTGGCAATAAAAATGGAGGAAAGGTGCAAACATATAAACAAGGAAATAAAGCCACTACTGACTTTAAAATTTGAAATGTTAAACTTGTTTGTGGCATACTTCTATTCCATTGCAAAGTTATTACAGTATCCCAAGAGCTTTCAATTGTCTCTATACAAAAAGTTGTATTCCAAAGCTTGTTGTACTCCAAAGCCTGTCCAAACTCTTAACAGCACTGAACCCTCAGCTGCTCATTTTAAACTATTAACATGTGGGACATAATGGCCATTTGTGAAAAAACAATCATTACAAATGTCATTCCGGTGCATTCTCTGATTGAGCTGATGTCTACTTCATTAATAGTAAAAAGACCAGCTGCAGCTGGCTCAATGAAAGGGCCATGTCTCCTCATGACTTTTTAAAAAACTAACATTTCAAATACACATAAAGAAGTGAAAACTATCAATATATTTTTGAGTTTAACAGAATCCTCCTTGGCATTCTCTTAATCCCGCAAATTCCAATTATTTTGAAACTGTGTAGGTCCATAAATCAATGAAGCCCCAAAGCCCAAATTTAGTTAGTAGCAACTTTGAGTTTGTTCTCTTAGACTCAAAATTCGATAGCGAAGTCTAAGCTGCTGTTTAAGCTCATTAACTTTTCATGGCAATCACTATTTCACAGTATCACAAAAATGGTGAATACAGTGAGTGCCATGCTGCTGCTCATGCTGTATTTTGCTGATGCTGCTCAGGTTGTTGGAGCTGCACAGACGCAGACCTGTAGATACAAGCTTGTGGTGTCAGTTAACACAAGTTCGGATCTACGGGTTCAGGGCTGTGAGCAGATGACTTCATACATCCATCAGCATGATGAGACAGAAGAAATAAGCCTCTGTAATCTGTTAAATCTTTTATACTTATGGTACCTGCCTTTCTGTGTGTGAAATAACTCTCTGTCTCACAAGGCCAACAGGAGTCATTTCTGATGCTAGTAAATAAGGACAAGTCAGATTCCCTTGATTTAAACCTTAATATACAAGTCAAATACGGTTAATTACCCTGCTATTCAACAAAAATGATGAAGTCTTCCATTGCCCTGAGGAGTTGAAAAGTTCACAGTTTAGCTACTTCAAAAAAAAGAACCTCAGCCCATATTAAACCAAACTGCAGACTATCAACTTTTGTCATTTCGGCATAACAAAAATCTATTTTACAAAACTGAACTAAAAGAGGTGCAATTTGCCACAATCACAACATATTAAACAACATGTTAAAAATTGTATTTTCGCATTTTGTGGACAAAATTCAAACATCTTCACTCAAGCTATCACTCCCAGAGAACTCCAGTAAATCAACTCTTGATCCCACAGTGCGCCGTGTCCTTTCTGATTACATATTAAATGTCATATTTTACTTTATCATTTGATACCAGTTTATGGTTATTTCTCTATTTTATCACTGTGAGGAAGTTGCTTTACTGTGTAATATTAACAAAAATTCTAGTGGCATTTTAAGAGGCAGGGAAACTGCTATTGTAAAGCAATGTGTAATAGTTTTCCCATCTTAAATACTGTACCTGTGGATATTTAGCATGAATTTGCAATGACATAAAGACGCCTGACTGTACAATACGGGTCTTGAAATAATTATTTATTGACCCTAAATGAATTGTTTTGTGATGATAGTTAGGCTAGCCATTTTTATGTTTGTTTTAAATTAACTTAAATATTTAGCAGGTCTGTAAATTCTAGTTTATGTCCAAATAATTTTTGAAGAAGTTTCCTGGAAAGAACCATGTAATTTGTTACAACTTATACTAAAATTTGAGCATAATCAGTTGCTACACTTGTAGTTTTTTTAAAACTGAAGGCTTTTATTTAGATGACAGAAAATGAGCTAAACATGCAAAATGTGAAAATTGTCAAATAAATAAATGAATATTAGATATTAACTGGGGTTTAAAATCAACCCTTTCTTTCATGGAAATTCATCTGGAAGGCAATATTCAACTCAACACTACTCTGTGGACTAACTAAAAACAAGTCTAAGAAATTTCTCTTTATTTCATTGTAATTAGGACCAAACTACATGGTCATTTCCAAGAAACTTTCAGGAAATGATTAGGAAATAGCAGACCTGCAAAATAAAGCGTTACCAAAACTTGAACTCAAATAAAGGGTTTGTGTTGCCACAGAAACAATCGACAGGGTGCAGAATCATAGCAGGGATCGTTATTATATTTTATTTTTATAAGATTTCTTTCTCATAAAGGTGAAATGCCAATATTTAAAGTAATAACAAAAACAACCTAGTGATTTTATACAAGTAATAACAGCAAGAAAAAATATTAATAGAGAAGACAGCCTAAATTTGACACCACTGTTATTTTAAAAGTTTCAAAAGGATAATAAAGTAATTTTACAAAGTTTACATTAAAACAATTCTACATTTATTTACACATTTTACACTGCATTCCTTTCACAGAAGATAATGCCACCAGTCCACAGTCATTTTTATCAAAATTTAAAAGCACAAAAAGTCTAAATCTGGACAGTGTTTTAACACAGCCTGTTTCATGTGAATAGAGTTGTCACTGTGCACAACACGCAACAAAGTAAAACTTGCAAAATTCTGAGATAACAGAGAGAGTGAATGGTTCAGTTTTAATTCAGTTTCCATCTGAAGTTCTCTTTTTTCTTCTCTTCCCTCCTCTAGAATTTAAATGAGGTGTCCAACTTTGAAGCTGTTGCCAAGTTGCTTAAAGTATGTCAGTGGGTCTTTGCCAGTGAGCTGAAAGACACCTTGAGATTGGCCTGAACAAAGAGGTCAGCGGGAGCCACAGCACCCTGTAAGCCACCGCTGCCGCTCTAACATGTGTGTGTACGTGTGTGTGTGAGAAAGACTTGGTAATCACAGACAAAACTAAGACCAGCTAAAGGCTGCCACCTGCAATGTTCGGCACTGAACAGCGCCAGCAGCCAAACCCACTGGCGCTACCCGCCCTGCTCTCCCAAATCTACCCAGCAACAGAGGAAGTGTGTGTGTGTGTGTGAAGAAGAAAGGAGGAGTTCAACAGAGGTGACGAACTAAGAGGTGAGAAAGTGGCATGTTATTGGCACTTCATAATATCACAGAGTGTACACAGATAGCCCCGGCTAGCCGACAGGTAGCTTTCAGTTTAGGCCCTAAAATACAGTAAACATCAGAAAAACTGCCATACAGCATAAAACCTGCAACTACACTGTTGAGTGTAAGAGCCACAAAGCAGAGAAGAGAAGTGGATAAAGAAGCACTGGTAGCATTCTGACTTACCGATTTCAGTTTAGTTTCCAAATGTTTCTTTTTTCTACTCTGCAGGGCCTACGGTGCTTGGCAGAAGGTATCGGCAGTCATGTCCACTGTGGCCCATCAAAAAACACAGCTCAAACATGCAACTACACTAACAAAACCACGCTGAGAGGCAGCTCGAGAAGAGGGTGGGAGAGAGTAAAACAAAAGAAAAAACAGATGGAAGAGGGAGAGAATCTGTTAGGGGAAGAGAAGGAGGGCAAAACAGTGAAACTGGCTACTTTTTCTGTTTTGGCTTTTCTTTCTTTCTTTCTCTTTTTTTTTGGTGTTTTTACAATTTCGTTTTACTGCAAGTTTGTAGCAATAATAACTACAGAGCGACAGGTAACCTTTCAGCCTGTAAAACCTCTGCATTCTATACGCTGCTTCCCTGCACTATGAGCAAATGACAAGCAACATCTGTAAGACAGCCAAAATCCCAGCCTTAAAAAAAATGAGAAAAGAAGGCTTGATTTTTTTCTATTTTTCAGTCTTGAACTGCACACTCTCCTTGTCTGACTCCCTCACTGGCTTAGCTGAATAAGGCAAAACAGAAAAGAGAAAGGGGAGTGTGGAAATTCAGCGAAAAGAAAATGCAGCCATGAAGCCGTCCTTCTGTCACCCCTGAACCTCTCCCCTTCCCTTCTTCTTCTCTCCCTTTTCCTCCTCCTCCTCCCGCCTCCCACCCTGCTTCTCTTTCTCTTCTTCTTCTGTACCCCCTCACCCCCTGCCCGAGTGCAAATGGGACAGTCCAGTCCAGGTATAGCTGCTACTTACTCAGTCCTTCTCTTCCCAAAATGCCCCACTACTCCGACACATAAAGACATGGACACACACACACACACACACACTTGAATCCTTGTCTCCCAGAGCGTCCCACACAGCCAGAAGCAGACTGACTGGCTGGCTCGTACATGCTCATGAAAGCGCTAACAAACGTGCATATACAGAAATACACATGCACAGACATTTCTTGGAACGTTTCCCTGCACCAAAAACAAATACCAATCTTTAGATAGCTTCAGCTACAAATAGAAAAGAAGAGTCATTTTGGTACTTGGCTGTGATTTACTGAGGAATACAGATACAGACCATTTCTCCATATGCCTGCCTCTCACAGCTCGGGAGCAGCTCCAGATTTGACTGTATCATAATACTGCAAAAAACGTCTATCTGCTGATTTCATCCAACTCCAGTAATAAGACCATGAGAGTCACTGACACTCGGCAAACCAGACTTATTTGTCATCACTGTTAAATTATAGGACCTAAGTGGGTGTCAGGTGGATCAATAGAGACAGCTTCAATTTAAGCTGCAGGAGCAAAGGTACACATACACATGCAGGTTTACCCTGTTTTCTCAATTTAAACTCAAGTGAAACTCAGTGATGGAAGAAGTACCCAGATTGTTTATTAAGTAAAAGTAGCAATACCACAGTGTTAAAATATTCAGTTACAAGTAAAAGTCTGCATTCAAATGCTTACTTAAGTAAAAGTACAAAAGTAATAACATAAAATATAATTAAAGTACCAAAAATAAAAGTTCTCATTATTCAGAATAGCACAGTTCACATTCATGTATATAATATTATTGGACTATAATTATCAATGTATTATTGTGTGCATCACATTTAATATTGCAGCTGATAAAGGTGGAGCTAATGTTAACTTCCTTATATGCTTATAATTTGATTTTACATACATACTGATTTGATTTGATTTATTCTTTCAAGCATGTAAACAGTAAGATCTGATGATTTTACTATAATTTTTTTAAACTATTCATCCATCCATCCATTTTTCTCCACTTATCCGGAACCGGGTCACGGGGGCAGCAGTCTAAGCAAAGACGCCCAGACTTCCCTCTCTCCAGACACTTCCTCCAGCTCCTCAGGGGCAATGCTGAGGCGTTCCCAGGCCAGCCGAAAGACATAGTCCCTCCAGCGTGTCCTGGGTCTTCCCCGGGGCCTCCTCCTGGTGGGTCTTGCCCGGACCACCTCCCTAGGAAGGTGCCCAGGAGGCATCCCTCAGCTGGCTCCTCTCGAGGAGGAGGAGCAGTGGTTCTACTCTGAGCTCCTCCCGGGTGACCGAGCTCCTCACCCTATCTCTAAGGGTGTACCCGGCCACCCTGCAGAGGAAGCTCACTTCGGCCGCCTGTATCCGGGATCTTGCCCTTTCGGTCATGACCCAAAGCTCATGACCATAGGTGAGAGTCGGTACATAGATTGACCAGTAAATTGAGAGCTTCGCCTTACAGCTCAGCTCCTTCTTCACCACAACGAACCGGTACATTGACTGCATTACTGTAGAAGCTGCACAGTCAATCTCCCGTTCCATCCTTCCCTCACTCGTGAACAAGACCCCAAGATACTTGAACTCCTACACTTGAGGCAGGAGCCCACTACCAACCTGAAGGGAACAAGCCACCCTTTTCCAACTTTTTTAACTAATCTCAGTCTCAAAAGTAGCCAGTAACTTAAGTTTTCAAATAAATGTAGTGAGTACAAAGTACAATATTTTTGTGTAAAATGTAGTGAAGTCAAAGTATTAAGTAGCATAAAATGAAAATACTCAAGTAAAGTACAGATACCTCAAAATTGTACTTAAGTACAGTATTTGATTAAATGTGCTTAGTACTTTCCATGTCTGGTGAAGGTACTTTTTCAAAAGGTCTAACCTATAAGTATAATATGAGCTGCCCCATTACAGTAGTGAATGAGTGCTAATATCCACAGAAAGCTAGGCTTGCTAAAAATAGCTCTTTTCCTCTTTCATCTCTGTGGTATTCACTGGTACAAGGCATCACAAACTGGCCGGGTTGGTAAACTGGGGAATGCTGCATGCTGACATCACATTACAGAAATTCTGGGTATTCAAGAGTAAGGAAATGATTACCCAAAAATAAAGTCTACTCATTGGGCTAATTATGGATCCCACTGCAGTTATGCGCAGAGACCAAAGACCCTTGTGCCTTATTGTCCTACTTTTTTGACTACACCAAACCTTTACCAAATTGCAGCCATATCCAATTGCATTACATTCAACTTCATATTTGAACTTAAATGGGTCAAGGCATTAAATAAACACAACCTTTTTTAGCTAAGTCCCAAACACTCAGCATGGGCTAATTGTAACACCTCTGCAGTGTGGGATCCATATTTGCCACATATTCCCATGTCTCTCTGCAACTATTCCCAATTTGTGGCTGTCGTGTACTAGCGTGCATCATCACTATGTTCTCTCTCTATGCTAGATTTGACAGACTGAACACGGATACTCCCTCAAAATCCCCCTGCGAACCTGCTTATCAGGTAACACACACACTGGTTCTGAAGGCCCTGAAACAAGTGAATCCCCACAAGGCTGACAGTGTCTCCCCTAGAGTTCTGAAAGCCTGCAGGGATCAACTAGCTAGTGTGTATACAGACATCTTCAACCTGTCTTTAACCCAAGCGGTAGTTCCTCACATTTTCAAAAAATCCATTATCATACCGGTCCCTAAAACATCAGACACATCCACTCTGAATGACTTCAGGCCAGTGGCGCTGACATCAGCTGCCATGAAATGCTTAGAGAAACTGGTCCTCACACACATTAACCACATGGTCCCGGACACTGTAGACCCTCTCCAGTTTGCCTGTCGCCCCAACAGATCAGTGGACAACGTGAACGGCTCTGGCTTTATTCCATACCCTGAAACACCTGGACAACAGCAGTACATATGCTAGGATGCTCTTCCTGGATTACATTTCTGAATTCAATACCATTCGCCCAGGCAGGCTGATTGGGAATATGACAGACCTTCGTGTCCCAACTCTCACCTGTAATTGGATTCTGGACTTCCTGGCTGAAAGACCACAGGTGGTCAGAATGGGAGGGGGGGTGTTTGCTGAGCTCACAATCAGCACAGGCTCACCACAGGGCTGCTGTCTCAGCCCCAAAATCTTCACCCTGTACACCCACGACTCTGTCTCCAACCATGACAACACCATCATCATTAAATATGCCGATGACACCACCATCCTGGGCCTCATCAAGGGGGGGACGAGTCGGGTTACAGAAGCTCGGTGAACAACCTTATTGTTTATGGAGAGGAGAATGACCTCAACCTCAATATAAACAAAACAAAAGAAATAATAATAGACTTCAGGAAGAACCACTCCCCTCTGCTGGCTCTGACCATCAAAGGGACTGAGGTGGAGAGGGCTGACAGCCACAAGTTCCTGGGCTTGCAGGTGACACCTGACCTGAGCTGGTCACTGAAAACAGCTGCCACAGTGAAGAAAGCCCAGCAGCGGCTATGCTTCATCAGGCAGCTCAGAAAAGCTGGTCTGAACTGTTGCCCTCTCACCCAGGCTTACATGCTAGAGAGCGTCCTCACCACTAGCATCACAGTCTGGTATGGGAGCACCACACAGGCAGAGAGGCAGGCTCTTCAAAGGGTCATAAAGACTACAGAGAGGATGACCTGCCTGCTATGGACACAATATACACACAGCGCTGTTGCAAAAGAGCAGAGAACATAATCAGAGACCCACTCCACCCAGCTCACACTCTGCTCAGACACAAAAATTGCAACACTCTACAACCACAGGCACAGCAGAGCAGACAGTATGATCACACACAGAACAAGATTTTACAACAGCTTTTTTCCCTGCTGCAGTAAGACTGATGGCAAATACAAAATGTGAGAAACCTTTGCAATAACCCCTTATTACCCTACTAGGTAGGATACCATATACAATTCCACTATGTGCAATACCATGTGCAATATTTGAAACTCCCCATTTTACCTGCTATATTATTTCTGTATCCACAACTTTATCAACTATTTTGTATTCTTGGGTGATCATATACTGTATTTAGACTAGGTGTTCATTCTTTTGGCTTTAAATTCTTTACTTGACTCCAGGAGGGCCTTGCACAAGAATTCCTATATGTCTAGACTGTATGTTTATGCATAAATGACAAATACAAATCTTGAATATGTTTTTTTCTACAAGATAAATTCTGGACAATTTTTGCAAAACCCAGATTTTTATTTTTAATACTCACTGCTGTTTTGCACGTATACCTGGAATAGCTGGAATCCTACTCACAAAATAGTATATGTAAATCATAGTATTATAACAGGTGCGTTGACAAATAGGCATGTCAAGAAAAGGGTTCGGTATACTGAGTAAATTCTTGCAAATGATTTATTCAGGACAGCTATGACATTTTGGCATTGCTTCATTCATCCCTTCATCAGGCAGTACTTGTGAACTAGTACTGCCAGATGAGTTGCACAGTGGTACTCAACTATGAGTACTGGCTCAAGAATTCCTTTTATTATGAAACATCTGCACCTACAGTATGTACTTTATTTTCCACTGTAATTTGTGACTTTCACACTTCTACAAGATACATTAAATATTAAAGCTGAAAAGTTGTGAAAATTTGAATTCTAAAAGACAAAAGATGCCTTCAGTGATGCACACATAAAATTTAATAGAATAACTTTACATAATTTTTGTCACTTGTAGCTGTCGCACATGCTCAAACAAATAAACAGTAAAAGACATTAAGAACATTCTAAACTCAAGATTCACTTATGCCATTTTTCCATCAGTGAGGTTCAACCTGCTTTCTAACAGCAACAATGGGTCTTCAGCTCTGCCTTAGTGGCTCAGTGAGACACATGATTCACTGAAATGTTACACAGAGGGAAAGTCCTTACATTCAGCATTCACTTTATAACTAATTTTATTGCAACAAGATTGGTTGGTGAGTAGTTAAAATAATAAAACCTAAGTGATAATCAGTTAAACTTTGAAATTTGGGTTATACATTACAAGCATTTGTCACTTGGGCTATCTTCATACTATTCTGAGTATTTTGGTAGCCACCTTCATTAATGTTTTGACTTTGTTATTTTTTTTGAACTATCTGTGCTAGCTAATAAGCTACATGTAGTATGTGCACATACAAACTCCTCTGGCGTTTTTACTAAACAGTACCCAGGTAAACTCTTCCCTAAAGAGTTTCCAAACTTTGGCCTCTTTCTCAGTTTTAGGGCCACCAGTAAGGTCTATCAGTGATGCAACTGCAAAACAGCACAAATATACAAATACCTAACCAGCAGGCCCAAACGGAATCTGCGTATTTATTTTATTTTTCACAGTTTTCTGCAGTTATTTGGGATGGAGTGATTTTTTTTGCTTGTATATATTCATTTAGCTGACAACTATTAATTTTTAAGCAAAAATAAGCACAAAAATGCATTAAAGCAACCTCAAATAATCTTGAGCAGGGTGAAGGAAATCTCTTTATATGAATTCTTAAATTTGAAAATTTTATATTTCATCTACATTTCAAGGGTAAACATTTGTTGGAAATTCCACCACCATAAAATTTAAGGACACATGGCCACTAAAATATAAAGTAAAAAATTTTTTTTAGAGGTACGCTACTGACCGACCACCACATAAAAAAATAGCACGGGGGGTGGTGGTTGTAACGGTGCTTATTTTTAGACAATCTCATCAGGGGCCTATTTCAAGAAGGCGGTTTAACAAACTCAGAGTTCAAACCTGAACTCTGAGTTGACTTACTCAGAGTTGGAAAACTCTGAGTTTTCGGTTTCAGAACAGCAGAAAAAAGTTGGTTTAATCAACTCTGAGTTGTCTGACTCAGAGTTAGGCGCGTGCCACGCGACTATAAAAAGCCCTGAACAATGGAGTGAAGACATTACGAGTCACCATGGCAACAGGACCAAGCCAAAATAGGTCTGCGTTTTTCCCCGACAGAAATGGATGTGCTACTACAAGCATATAGTGACTACGAGCCCATATTTCGTAAAAAAAAAACACGGCTGCAGCGGCGAAAGAGAGAGAGTTAGCTTGGGGGAAAATAGCTGCCCGAGTCAATGCGTACGTTTACATTTTAATCATACAGTGGTCGGTGTAAGTAATTACTAAATA
>NW_018128094.1:387114-396596 GCF_001952655.1 Monopterus albus
ATTCACAGAAAGCGCTTGAGGGCGCGGCACACTTTCCGAACTATTCTACATACTGTGGCCTTACTAATGTGCTCTGCATCCCCGATGTTATAAAGAAAACTGCCGTTTGCAACAAATCGTAATGCAACACAAAGCATCTGCTCGGATGTAAGAGCACGGCCACGATGGGTGATGTGTCTGATGTATGGGGGGGTAAGATTATTGATATATGTTATGGACTCTCTAGACAAACGGTACCGCTCAAATAAAAATACATGGGGATATGACAAAAAAAAAAATCAACTCGTGGCCTCAATATCCTCTCCCGACGTAAATGCAATTCCCTGCGAATTACTACAGCGTCCTCATCTACAGGATCCTCTATGAATGGACACGCCATTTTGGTCTCTGCGTGACGGAAACGTGTGCAATCTATGAATGTACTGAAAGATTAAATGAGGTATTAAACACCTTTCACTTTAAAAAGGGGCGGAGACCCGGAGGAAACTCTGAGTTTCCCGAATAAAACCTGCTCCCGACCAGGTTAGGTTCACAGAGTAAGTTGCCGTAGTAACTGACTCTGAGTTTAGATTACCTCTCTTTGTGAAACGGGTTTAACTTACCCCGCTTCACGGGTTTAAGTTACCTCCGTTTCTGAAACCGAAAACTCCGAGTTTCCCTCATTTCGGGGTTAACAAACTCTGAGTTTCGACAAAACCGCCTTCTTGAAATAGGCCCCAGGAGACAATACCTTTGTTAACAGACATTAACCTGGGTTGTTCACATAGGCAACTGAGAGGAACAGCTCTAGAAGGTGACATGAGATTGTTGTGTAAGGAATGAAGAAGCGGTAGACAGAGATGTGCAACTAGCCAGTCAAGCTGTGAAGCAGATGTGAATGTCAGATCCTTGTCTTGGAAAATGACAAATAACATTCACAACATGACAAAACCTTTGTGCAGATGTAGGCGGAGGGCAAGCGTGGTCATAAGATGTGTTTGTTGTGATCTTTTAAACCTTCAAACTGTTTCTCATACAGAAATGAATGTGGTATGGTGCCATTTCCCATATGATGGGTTATGGGTTCTGTCTCAAATGCACTTGGTGAACCCAGACTTGGGTCGTAACCATGATGGGATGGGCGGTAACTCCTGCTGACTGGTCTACTTTAGAGTAGCAGGTAGTCAGTCGAAAAAGTGCTGTCCTCCTGCTTTAAGAATTAGTTGTCTAACTTTCAATTTGTATAGCTCCTTATAAACTAAACACCATGCAAATAAAGGCTGCATAAGTAAGTTATTTAGCAATTTTGTTAAAGTTCCCTGGTAGTTTGCGAAATGCAGCAGGTGCAGCTTGTGTCTTAGTATCATTAGGCCCAGAATATCATCTGTACCATTTCCTTTCGCCTCTCTCTTCTCCCTCCATCTGATATTCTGCTCACGCACAACTGCGGCAGCCCTCCTCCAATCACTGGCATTAATCCACACCTCAGACCCCCCAGACACCCTGTCTGGTCTCCTACAATGCACCTCAGCTTCAAAACTTTCCCAGACACATTTGGCCTTCTCTCTATCACTACCTCTCCCTCCCTCTTCAGCCTCTTTTCTTTCACTCAGTCTCCCCATGTCCAGTTTCATTTGCTCTGCCTCTTTCTTTCTCAAACTCTCTAAACTTCCCCTTTCTTTCTTTCTATTCAACCACAGCCTGTCTGACAAAAGTATCGCCTAATCTTCCCTAGGGTCCATTTGACATAAAATGATAGCACCACAACTGACCGATACTGGTCAGCCTTCTAACACTGGAGAATGGAGCTATAATCTAATTCAGTTAGAGATTCTCAAACATTTTATTTTAGGACCCCCATTTATCTGTATTTGTGCAAACCTGGGCACAAAATCTAAAGTCTTAAAAGATTCTAATTCTGGTAATTAAAAAACAGGTTTTAGGAAGACATTTCTGCATCTGGATCTTGTTTGGTTGGTTCTTTACATTATGCTTTCAAATATCATTACATTTCCTAATTTTCATTAATTTCTCAAACATGATTTTACATCAGGTTTTCTGATACAGCTGCAACAGTTTGATAGAAGTTCCACGGCCTTCAAGACAGGGATGGCGATTCTTTTCAGAAGCATTTTTTGTTAAATATCTTGAAATTCTCTTTTCATCCCAATAGCAATGAATATATTAAAAGTACTGACAACATAAAGAAAAAAATCTGTCATCTGTGGCAGTAGCAAGGCTGAAAAATGCCTGACCAATAATTTTACTCATCCCAAGCAAAACCACTGAATGGCCTACCTGCCTGTCAACCTAATTTCCTACCTTCACACATTCTGCCCATGCACTCATTGCATAAGCCAAGAGTCTCCCACAAGCTGTTGCATGTAGATGTGTTACTGCTCTGTTTTAATAGCAAAAGCTAATGAGCTATGGCAGAGAAGGTCCCCACAGCAGTTTTTCTTCGCAAACGGAGACTGTTGCTACAGGACAGGCCTTCCCCTTTAAGACATATGCCTTATAGGTCATGTTGTTGTTGTTGCCAGAAGTTGCGACCTGTGTGCACAGTATGAGAGTGAGAAGACCACAGCACAGAACAGACTTCTTTCACACGCAGCCACAGGTGGGGAAAATACCAACAGTCATCAGCTCTAGGTGTATAGATATGACTGTAACGCAGTTAACTGGGCATCAAAAGCCACATGGAGTGTTCAAGTTACCAAGATGGAATAAAGCCTGTGTTTTGAGCAGAGTTAGTTGGTTTCCCTCTTCACTTCTCCCCACCGATAAAGCCCGGATCTCTAAGGCTAGTTGCCAGCTACGCACCAGGGCTAAAGCAGTTTAGCCATGAACCGCAGGTCCCCAACTATGGTTTGGGGCTGCAGATCTGGGTGGGTAACATTGTATTTGAGAAAGTTACAACTAAAAAGAAGTTGGATGCTGCATAAAATAAAACTAAAATTACCACTGGGTGTGGTTTTTGTATAACAACAACTGAGAGAACAAAAGGGGCTGAAAAGTGAGGCCATGGTGGCCGTATTTCAGCTGGACAGGTAATTATTGGTGTTGTTTTGTTTGGGGGCCATTTGTTATTTTAGTGCAATCTGTAAGTAGTAGTCAGGCAGTGCGTGTTGTGGTTTGGAAGCCTGGCTTTGGAGAAAAGTCAGAACAAAAGGGTGGGATTTCTTTTGCTGTATACTTTCAAAGTTGAACTTCCTCTTTCTGGTTTTTTGAGGACCACCAGCCCTACCTTTAAACATCAGTGGTAATAATCAGCTTTTGTATCTGCCTCTAAAGGTTTTCTTTTTTGCCAGTTTGCACTAATATTTAACAAAGATCTGATCATTATGCAGGGAGCAAAAGGTACAGTAATATAATACATCGCTTTTGGAAATGAATGAGGCAGGTTAAGGTAATGTGGCTTAATTAAATTAAACTAAAATCTTATTCAGCACATATAACTTTTGAAATAAATTCTAGGTCAAAAAGAGAAGAGACTAAAGTCAAGCAGTCAAATTTTCAGAATAGAAGGATTGAAAATACAAAACGAGCTGCAAACATCCATGTATTATAAGACTTCTGCTACCACTAGGAACAGATACCAATCAATTTAATAAAGGAGGATCCCGGAACTAAGCCATAAAGGCAGAAGGGCCCCTGTTGGGAACTTATCAATAGTTTACCTAATCTTTCTTGGGATGCCAAGCTCCTTAACATTCTTGTACTGCACAGTCACTAATTTATTGCATGGTCACTAATTTATTCTTTGGCAATCGACACCAAGGAATGAAAAAACCCTCTGCAAAAGCTACTAATCACCATCTGTTGGCTTGAACTGGTAGCCTCCCCTCTCAAAGTGTTTTCCTTATAAGGGTTTTAACATTTATCTGTGATCTTGTTTGGCTCCGGTCTTGGGAATCTTTCTTTTGCACTGGGAAAAGACCACACTAAGAGGATTGAATTCAGAGTAGGCAAACATGAATGAAAGTGTAGATAAAAAGTGGAGTGAGAGAATCATGCTGGTAGATAAAGATTCATCAAAGACAGCTCATAAGGACTGAATTTTATTTCATTGAGATATGATCCAGCTCCTTCCCACCCACATAGACTATATATTCAGTTCCTTGCAGGTTGATGATGTAGCCAAGCCTCTAGCTAGCTATCATCATAGCCAATGTAAATGAAAAGCCAGACCTTATTATTGAACAGGTTGCTAGTCTGTCACAGGGCTGATGTGTAGACATACACCCACATTCACTCGTATAGGCAATTTAGAGTCACCAATTAGCCTAAGCTACATGTCTTTGAACTGTGGGAGGAAGCCGGAGTACCCGGAGAGAACCCATGCAGGCACAAGGAGAACATGCAAACTCCGCACAGAGTTTCCGGGTCAGCCCAGGGTCGAACCCAAACTCTTCTTGCTGGGAGGCAACAGCACTAACAGTACGCCACTTTATTTATCCCCTAGGGGAAAAAAACACAGATAGCTCAGTTAAAAAAAAACAAAACACATACACAAACGGGAGAGGATCTCAATATGAAAGTCAGGTGTTTGTTTGAGCCTTCCATCCACCTCAAACCCTTTCTAGTGTTTTTAACACTTTAAGGTTCCAAACCATACACAATGAGCGGACATTACATGTTAGTTTCTGTCTCCACAGTTGGCGGTAGTAATGTGCCACTTCCCTGTTTGACAACCGCTATGAAACACCAAGATGAAGACCAAGAAGGACACTTGGCTGCAATACAACAAACCATTGGCACTTGGCAGTTTACAGCTGATATTGTGATGCTATTATATTTTATGCTGTGAACCATTGTAGCTATTCTATATTTTGCTGTGAGACCAGGCTCTTTGTTCAGTGGTAATCATGTATGTTTTTGGCAACACATCAAACTTTCAAACTCACTTGAAATGGCACCTTGCAAAAGAGTGAATATGGCTGCTGCAAGGAAAAAGGAAAAACAAGTTTAGCACAAACATTGCTTCCTTTGTCATTTTCCTTCAACAGCCTTTCCATGGTTATTGGAGTACTTAGTAGGAGTTTGCAGCAGTTCTATTTTTTTATTTTATTACATTTTTGTCAAGTGCCCATGATATGCTCATTTCCAGCCATTTAATGTTTAATCTTGGGTACTTATAGATTAACTTTGTGCCCCCATAACTCTAAATAGTCTGTAATTATTTCAGAACAATAAAACCAGAGAGCCTCTTCCTAAAAATGAGAGGATAGTTCATGAATGCACACAACTCCTGTTGCCAGTGTTGTGTCACAAGTGGACAGCACGATGAACTGCAACAACACTAATTAATATGAATTTCTCATTCATAGATAGGTAAACAAACAGTGGTATATGTACTGATGAAAAGAGACATAATTGAGAAACCCAGTAGTTTAACTGGCATAATGCAGACATAGTAACTTCTCTGCCTTACAACAATTCTTTCTAATGTTACAGAACCAAAGTATTAACAGACATGCAACATGTGGTTTTTAAACTTACTGTTAAGTCACACCAAGTAGTGGAAACATCACTCCCTTTCAAGTAGATCCAGGGTCAGTAAATCCAACCGGTGTTGCTGTATCTTCCCCTACACAACCACATACAGTCCCAAAGTAGTGAAATTAATTCCAACAGTCAATGGTCAAGGTCAAGAGTTTTGTCATATGCACAATGAGGAAATGTGTTTCCTTGTACAATGAAATTCTTACTTTGATGTCCACACTGAATGCCACACAATATAAGTGAAATATAATGCAGATACATAGGTAACACAAAATCTAAGGCACTGTAAAGCAGCTGATGAAAGAAGCATAATGAAAAATACAACAAGAACACAATGTAGTGAAGCTCACATAGCTCCCATGTAGCATACATGGGAGCTATGTGATGATGAGTTATCCTCTCCATCCTCATGTTGGAAATACAACAAGAACACAGTACAATGAAGAGTTGAATGTATGCTCTGACATTAACATCATTGATCATTAACCCGCTCATTAACGATCACATCACATCACATCACATCACATCAAATCACATGCAGCAGACACACTGGCCTCAAGCAGTCAAAACAAACAGATACTGTGCTCTAGGGGAATCCAGCCTTGATGAGCTGATCATTAACTGCCCAAGGGGGCTTCACTGGCTAGCTGCTTGTAGGTTAGACCCGGTCAGGTAAAACAGCGAGTCCCTTTACAGGAACATTCTGGGGCATGCAGTAACCTCAGGCCCTATATTTTTCTCCACATCCTCTGGTCACAGTGCAGCAGCAGGAGGTAAAAAATATCCACAAAACAGGGAGCAGTCAAAAAATTACACTTTTACAATGGCACCAGTGGATGTCTTTTTTTTTTTTTAATAAGCTTTATTGAACATATACATAACAAGCAAGGCAATATAACATTCTACCAGTGGTGGGCCGTCAGGGCCAGCAAGACCTTCTCTGCTGGCCGAAAAACTATCAGAAGCACTGACCTACATTTACAACCTAAATTCTAATATTTGTTCCATGAAATTGTATTAATTTATTCCCAACAGTTTATTCTCTTCATTTCGTAGCATTTCTCTTGGCTGCACTGCTTCCAGTACGTGTATGTGGATGTTAGATTTTTTGGCCAATCAAATTTCAGCCTCTATGTGTTGCCATGTCAATCTAATCTGCCCAGGGCCTTCAGAATCAGTAGTGCTGGCCGATGTAACTTAAACTGTATTAGCAATGGGACTGTTTCTTTAACCCATCAGATTTCAAATTCGCCTCACAGGGCCAGCTAGCTGGCCTACAATAACGTCAGCATTTTACTGTCCTCTGATTGGTTGGTCAGAGCAAAACAGTTACAACCAAGTTCGAATAGCAAAACATGTCTGTAGCGATCTGCACACATTAATACATTTTTGTTAGAAGTTTTTACACCCACAATGGCTGACGGAGGAGAAGAAATTGACTTGGTTTCAGAGATACTTAAAAATCCATTTTCAGGGCGGACTTTTACAGAAAAGTTAGACATCGTGAGGAGAGGTCGGCCAACCCCGAAGCTAGCTAGCTTGTCTCAACCCAGGAAAGGTTTCTTCGCCACTTCCAGACCAGTGCCTACGAGTGGTACCACTGGCTTACAGCCTCTGAGGAGCATTGGAAATTATACTGCTGGGAATGCTTGTTATTTGCAAATTATCGACTTGGTGTTTGGAGTTACAGAGGGTTTGCAAACTTGAGTTGTCTAACCAAGGCAGTGGGGCGACACCAAGCCATGGCAAGGCACTTGCAGGCTGCGGTGCTTTTGAGAACATTTAGGGAAGCCAGAGTTGATCTCCAGCTCAACAAACAAGTGCGCAGAGAATGAAAAGGTGAAGAAAAATAGAGAAATATTGAAAAGACTGATTGTCATCTTTTTTGGGTAAACAGGAACTTTCATTCAGGGGACATGATGAAAGTGCTGGATCCACAAACAGAGGGAACTATATGGAGTTTCTTTCTTTTCTTGCTGAAAACAATGCAGACTTGCATTACCATCTGTCCACTAACAAATTGTTTTGTGGGACTTCAGGGAGAATACAAAATGATCTGATTAATGCTATTGGTGACGTGATGGGAGAAGAGATAAAAAAGGAGGTTCATAAGGCACCCTCTGTCGCTGTTATGGTGGATGAGATGACAGACATGAGTAACACAGCGCAGCTCGCACTGGTCCTGCATTATGTGACGGAGGCAGGTGCCAAGGAGCGGTTTGTCACATATGAAGATGTTACAAGTGGCAGGCGAGCTGATGACAATGCTGCTCTTATCGTCCGTTTCTTGGAGGAATATGAATCTCTGGATAAAGTTGTGGCACAGTGTTTTAATGACGCAGCAGTCATGTCATCTGGACTAAATGTGGTGCAGGCCAAAATTAAGGAGAGGGCACCTATGGCCTTATTCATACACTGCTATGCACATCGACTGAATTTAATACTGACTCAAGGGGTCTCAAAGCTTAAAGAATACAAGATTTCTATGATCAAGGTTTTTTGATTGTAGTGTCTGAACAATTATAGACAAGTTTGAAAACATTTCACACATGTTTTAGTGCTTTAGCAGGCTACACAATGAGTCTATACAGTTAGCATGATGTTAGCTTCTAACTGATGGATCATGCTAGTTTTTCAAACAAGTGGGTCTGGGGTGATTTGTGCCAAAGGGCCTGGGTTAAGTTGTGCCAGTAGCACAACTCACCCCCACTTATTATATTTTAACATATTATTAATTTTTCATTTTACATTCATCCGCCACACCAACAGGCCTCACAGGGCCAGCTAGCTGGCCTACAATAACGTCAGCATTTTACTGTCCTCTGATTGGTTGGTCAGAGCAAAACAGTTACAACCAAGTTCGAATAGCAAAACATGTCTGTAGCGATCTGCACACATTAATACATTTTTGTTAGAAGTTTTTACACCCACAATGGCTGACGGAGGAGAAGAAATTGACTTGGTTTCAGAGATACTTAAAAATCCATTTTCAGGGCGGACTTTTACAGAAAAGTTAGACATCGTGAGGAGAGGTCGGCCAACCCCGAAGCTAGCTAGCTTGTCTCAACCCAGGAAAGGTTTCTTCTACGGGCATATACCCATACAACAGGGATGTCTTCCCAGATGAAGATTATGCCCCGCCTACGAGTGGTACCACTGGCTTACAGCCTCTGAGGAGCATTGGAAATTATACTGCTGGGAATGCTTGTTATTTGCAAATTATCGACTTGGTGTTTGGAGTTACAGAGGGTTTGCAAACTTGAGTTGTCTAACCAAGGCAGTGGGGCGACACCAAGCCATGGCAATAACAGACAGGCCAAACCCAGATGAGCCACAATGAAACATTACTGTCGGTAGTAATAGAGAGTTTGCATAGATGCCCTATACTGCAGGATCATTTTTAGGAGGGGACAATCCCAGTATATTGTAAGAAATTTGAATCATATTATTATGCTCCCATAGGAGAGGGGGAGGGAAGCCAGAGTTGATCTCCAGCTCAACAAACAAGTGCGCAGAGAATGAAAAGGTGAAGAAAAATAGAGAAATATTGAAAAGACTGATTGTCATCTCCCCCCCCCCCCATTGCCCCTGATGATTAGAGCCATTGGTTGAGGTGGCGCCGCAGATGGCTGTCTCGGTTCTAAATTCCTTGTGTGTAACACACTTGGCCAATAATGGTGATTGTCCTTATCTTGCTGAAAACAATGCAGACTTGCATTACCATCTGTCCACTAACAAATTGTTTTGTGGGACTTCAGGGAGAATACAAAATGATCTGATTAATGCTATTGGTGACGTGATGGGAGAAGAGATAAAAAAGGAGGTTCATAAGGCACCCTCTGTCGCTGTTATGGTGGATGAGATGACAGACATGAGTAACACAGCGCAGCTCGCACTGGTCCTGCATTATGTGACGGAGGCAGGTGCCAAGGAGCGGTTTGTCACATATGAAGATGTTACAAGTGGCAGGGGAGGTGGCGACAAAACTTGTTCTTTTC
>NW_018128094.1:398459-399608 GCF_001952655.1 Monopterus albus
TATCCTTACAGACAAAGGCTGAAACAAACAAACCCTGTCACCAAACAAGTTAAACTCTGAACCCCAGAGACTGAAGGCACCCTGCAGGACTGTTTTGCCCAGACAGACTGGGATGTGTTTAAAGCTGCAGCCACCTTGGAGGACTTTTCTGTCAGCGTACACGAGTATGTGACCAGGTACATTAGAACCTTTACTGACAACATTGTGCCCACTATACAGGTCACATATGAAGATGTTACAAGTGGCAGGCGAGCTGATGACAATGCTGCTCTTATCGTCCGTTTCTTGGAGGAATATGAATCGGATCAGGCAATGAGACAGAGTATAAAGTGGCACTCATTATGAAGTGTTTTTTGAGAATCTGGATAAAGTTGTGGCACAGTGTTTTAATGACGCAGCAGTCATGTCATCTGGACTAAATGTGGTGCAGGCCAAAATTAAGGAGAGGGCACCTATGGCCTTATTCATACACTGCTATGCACATCGACTGAATTTAATACTGACTCAAGGGGTCTCAAAGCTTAAAGAATACAAGATTTCTATGATCAAGGTTTTTTGATTGTAGTGTCTGAACAATTATAGACAAGTTTGAAAACATTTCACACATGTTTTAGTGCTTTAGCAGGCTACACAATGAGTCTATACAGTTAGCATGATGTTAGCTCCTAACTGATGGATCATGCTAGTTTTTCAAACAAGTGGGTCTGGGGTGATTTGTGCCAAAGGGCCTGGGTTAAGTTGTGCCAGTAGCACAACGCACCCCCACTTATTATATTTTAACATATTATTAATTTTTCATTTTACATTCATCCGCCACACCAACAGCTCCATCGATCACCCAGTCCTGCTCATTCTGGACAACCATGAATCTCACATCTCACTCAAGGCAGTGACAACTGCTAAAGAAAACGGTGTTGTTATGCTCACCTTACCACCTCACACTGATAGCAACCATTGGACAAAACAGTCTATGGACCACTGAAAACCTACTTCTTCAGAGCAATGGATGGTTGGATGCGCACACATCCTGGTCGAACCGTATCGATTTACGAGGTTGCAGAACTTGTGAAGCAAGCATTTTTGTCTGCAATGACCCCCACAAACATCACATCAGGTTTCAGAGCTACGGGCATATACCCATACAACAGG
>NW_018128094.1:400661-404551 GCF_001952655.1 Monopterus albus
GACAAGACGAAGGAGATGATAGTGGACATGAGGAAGCAGAGGAGAACTCATCAGCCACTGTTCATCTGGGGGCTTGAAGTGGAGAGGGTGAGTAGCTCCAAATACCAAATACATCAGTGAGAACCTCACTTGGACACTTAACACCACACAGCTGGTCAAGAAGGCCCAACAGCAGCTGTACTTCCTGAGGAGGCTGAGGAGGTTTGGCATGTCGCCTAGGATCCATTGCAACTTCTACAGCTGCATCATCAAGAGCATCTTGACCAGCTGCATCACCGTCTGGTATGGCAGTACTACTGCAATGGACCGCAAGCACCTGCAGAGAGTGGTAAAGACTGTGGAGAAAATCACCAGGACTCCACTGCCCTCTCTGCAGAGCATTTACCACCACAGGGTGCATAGGAAAGCTGCCTCCATCCTCAAGGACCCCACCCACCCCAGCACGGACTGTTCATACCCCTACCCTCAGGGTGGAGGCTCAGAATTATGAAATGCAGGACCTCTAGTCTGAAAACTCTTTCTTTCTGACTGCTATCAGACTCCTAAACAGCTGACTCAGGATCTATCTCATGTAATTCCATCTGTACTGTTTACATACTCATTTTGCACATGCATAATTGCACACTCACTGCTGAGTATTTACACTCCACAGCTCCCACGTAGCATATATTTTTTCTGCATTATATTGTGTTCTTGTATTTTTATTTGCTGCTTTAACATGCTTCAGATTTGTGTTACTGCCTATTTGTGTGGATGCTGTAATTCAACTTTTTTATAATGTTTATACTTTTTAATTTATTCAGCTTTTTGTTTACAATACAAGTCAATGGAAGCTCAAAGTGCTGAGTCAATGACACAGTGCTGGAGTGCCATCTGGTGGTCCATAAAATGCAGTGCAATTGAGACATGGCACTTCATAACTCCTCTCTCTTTCTCTCTCTCTCTCTCTCTCTTTCTCTTTCTCTCTCTCTCTCTCTCTCTCACACACACACACCTACTTGTTTTACCTAGTTTGTGGGGACCAACTGGAATATTTTCACATCTTAAGTTCAACATACTTTCAGCTGGAAAAGCCATTCAGGTATCAAAATGTTCAGCTCTTCAAGGACATTCCTACTTGTATTTATTGCATCTCATCCTTCAGATTATTCAACAAAGAACTTCAGCCATTTCCTCTCATCCTTTAGCTGTTTCAGCAATTGTTTTCAGGCAGTTTCAGGGCGATCTTTCAGCATATCAGCATCCACATGCATTTTCAACAGGAAATGCATTTCTCTAGTTAGATTTGTGCTATTGCTCATCTACAGTACTTTATATTTCACTTGTATTGTGTGGCATTCATGTGGACGGCAAAGTAAGAATTTCATTGTACAGGGAAACACGTTTCCTAACTGTGCATATGACAAATAAACACTCTGAACTTGAACTTCATGACATGTGTTTACCAAAAATTCATTATGACCCTTATAAATTAGCAAACAGATTCATTGGTCTAATCCCACTCTTTTGTTTGCCTTTATTGATGTCCTTTTGTTTCCTCCATCGGATCAAACACTTCCTTGTTCTCTTTTTCCTTTAAACTCCCTCCTTCCCCCTTTCTCACAGTCTCTTGGCATTCTTCCTCTTCTTGCCATCTTTCTACATGCCCCGCCTCCCCTCCCTCCTCTGTGTTTGTGTCCTCATCTGACCCTGCTTGGCCTGAATCACTGTTGGTGCTCCTTTGGATCCGCCACAGCTGGTGCTGCCGCTGAAAACCAAATGCCATTACAGCTGCTATCTACTGTTTGTCCTGTCTGCCTGCTTGTCTGAGGGGCACATTCCGATGATGATATTAGCCCTATTTCTTGTATTTTTTGTTTTGTTTTTACCTTTAATGAACTACTTTCAAGTACTCCTGCCTGTTTTGTATATGTAGTTTCAGTTCAGGGGAGAGGAAGGAGGCATTTGTGTTCCTCTGAGTCCAATCAGATGTCATTGGTCAGTAAAGACCAGGAATTTGAGAAAGTGTTAGCAGCAATGACTCACTTTGCACAACTTGTGCTGCGTTTCCACCATCAGAACCTAACAAGAGATATATGGCGTACTTCCCTTAACAATCTCCAAGCATAGACTCCGGGGCTGATGTGAATTGTACTGTTTTGTTTTTCCTCTGTATTTTCTGTCGGCCTCTGTTTAGAGAAGGGAGGGGCTGCTCCCCTCTCACATATACAGCCAGCTGTGTGTTTATGCGTGGTGCTTATAATGCTAATGTCTGAGGTGTGAAGATGCAGACATTTAACCAATCATCGGTGACTGCTCTGTGTACACACACCTCCTCCCCTCTCATGGCCCTGGTACTTGGTTTTCATACTACCTCCTGAGGTGTGCCGAAATGTAGCTCCTGGAATGCGCATCCAAAGTGGGCACATTGTAGTGGAAACAAACATAGAACCCGTGATGAGTGTTACTCGGCGTGACACGTTTCGGTAGGTTCCTATAATGGAAAAACCCCTTTGCTCATAAGCTTAGCAAAGATGCAAAATGAAAACATGCTGAGCAGAGCAGAGAGCCAGAGAGAATCCCTGAAATATTTTTCAAAGCACTACTCATAAGTGCACAACAAAAACAATAAGTATTAATCTGTGCTCCAAATGTGGTTGTAATATTTATCAAAGAAAGTGATAAACTCATAATGAAAATAAAAGCTGCTGCTGAAATTAACCCTCACCAGCCTTCTTGGTGCTCGGCCAAGCCTGCTGAGTAGCATTGACACCTATGCTTTTATAAAGTAGTAAAATATGAAAAATATGCTGGTTAATTACACTGACTTTCATGATGATGATGACAGGGATCAGGACTTTCACAGCATAGCATGTATTAATATTTAGAAACCAGTGTAAAACCTAGCACCAAGGTATTTGGCAACCCAGTTTCACAGCATAATTTTTAATATCTATGAAGTTCCGCAACATAAAATGTACTACTACACTAACAAAAAAAGAAAATGGTTATGTTTAGGCACAAAAACTACATGGTTAAGGTTAGAAAATGAGTCTGGGTTTGATTAAAACACTCTCAAATGAAAAGTACAGCGCTGGCCAATGTCAGATATGGGAGACATTTGCTGGTTGCCTGCATTTGGTGGACCCATCCATCTGCTGCAACCACCACCTTCCTAGTGTTTTTACCTTTCTATAGATAGAAACGGTTTGACTTCCATGGACAATAAATGTTACCTTCACGATCCACACTCCAGTCCAGTTGATGGTGGTAATGGCTCTATACACCACCACAATGGATTTGAAATGAAACAAACAAGATGTGCTTTAACTGCAGACTGTCAGCTTTAATTTGAGGGTATTTACATCCAAATCAGGTGAACGGTGTAGGAATTACAACAGTTTGCATATGTGCCTCCCACTTGTTAAGGGACCAAAAGTAATGGGACAGAATAATAATCATAAATCAAACTTTCACTTTTTAATACTTGGTTGCAAATCCTTTGCAGTCAATTACAGCCTGAAGTCTGGAACGCATAGACATCACCAGACGCTGGGTTTCATCCCTGGTGATGCTCTGCCAGGCCTCTACTGCAACTGTCTTCAGTTCCTGCTTGTTCTTGGGGCATTTTCCCTTCAGTTTTGTCTTCAGCAAGTGAAATGCATGCTCAATCGGATTCAGGTCAGGTGATTGACTTGGCCATTGCATAACATTCCACTTCTTTCCCTTAAAAAACTTTTTGGTTGCTTTTGCAGTATGCTTTGGGTCATTGTCCATCTGCACTGTGAAGCGCCGTCCAATGAGTTCTGAAGCATTTGGCTGAATATGAGCAGATAATATTGCCCGAAACACTTCAGAATTCATCCTGCTGCTTTTGTCAGCAGTCACATCATCAATAAATACAAGAGAAC
>NW_018128094.1:408074-409717 GCF_001952655.1 Monopterus albus
GGATTCAGGTCAGGTGATTGACTTGGCCATTGCATAACATTCCACTTCTTTCCCTTAAAAAACTCTTTGGTTGCTTTTGCAGTATGCTTTGGGTCATTGTCCATCTGCACTGTGAAGCGTCGTCCAATGAGTTCTGAAGCATTTGGCTGAATATGAGCAGATAATATTGCCCGAAACACTTCAGAATTCATCCTGCTGCTTTTGTCAGCAGTCACATCATCAATAAATACAAGAGAACCAGTTCCATTGGCAGCCATACATGCCCACGCCATGACACTACCACCACCATGCTTCACTGATGACGTGGTATGCTTAGGATCATGAGCAGTTCCTTTCCTTCTCCATACTCTTCTCTTCCCATCACTCTGGTACAAGTTGATCTTGGTCTCATCTGTCCATAGGATGTTGTTCCAGAACTGTGAAGGCTTTTTTAGATGTCGTTTGGCAAACTCTAATCTGGCCTTCCTGTTTTTGGGGCTCACCAATGGTTTACATCTTGTGGTGAACCCTCTGTATTCACTCTGGTGAAGTCTTCTCTTGATTGTTGACTTTGACACACATACACCTACCTCCTGGAGAGTGTTCTTGATCTGGCCAACTGTTGTGAAGGGTGTTTTCTTCACCAGGGAAAGAATTCTTCGGTCATCCACCACAGTTGTTTTCCGTGGTCTTCCGGGTCTTTTGGTGTTGCTGAGCTCACCGGTGCATTCCTTCTTTTTAAGAATGTTCCAAACAGTTGTTTTGGCCACGCCTAATGCTTTTGCTATCTCTCTGATGGGTTTGTTTTGTTTTTTCAGCCTAATGATGGCTTGCTTCACTGATAGTGACAGCAACAGGGATGAAACCCAGCGTCTGGTGATGTCTATGCGTTCCAGACTTCAGGCTGTAATTGACTGCAAAGGATTTGCAACCAAGTATTAAAAAGTGAAAGTTTGATTTATGATTATTATTCTGTCCCATTACTATTGGTCCCTTAACAAGTGGGAGGCACATATGCAAACTGTTGTAATTCCTACACCGTTCACCTGATTTGGATGTAAATACCCTCAAATTAAAGCTGACAGTCTGCAGTTAAAGCACATCTTGTTCGTTTCATTTCAAATCCATTGTGGTGGTGTATAGAGCCAAAAATGTTAGAATTGTGTCGATGTCCCAATATTTATGGACCTGACTGTAGCTATTATACATTTTCATGTGAGACTGGGTGGTGTTTGATACTGTTGTAAAGATGCATTAACTAACATTTAGCATAAATTTGGATAAGTCAAGTAAAAAATTGTCTAGAAACATTCTCCCCCCGGTGTACTAATCCTCCCAGCCCACTCTGCTATTTCAGGTCTTGTCTTTATTTTTTGTCCTCTGTGGTGTTAAGATCTGCACTGCACTTTTTCCATGTCCCTGCTGATCCAAGGTTATAAGATGCGTTTTTAAAACCAGTATGGCTCATTTCAAAGAGAGACCATAGAGGCTCCCTGTGCATGTACAACTCAGGATGGGAGCGGCGTATGCTTTCCTGTCCTCCCCTGTCTCCACTTTCTGCTATTTCAACCATGGTATGGCTAAGATCAGGGCAATACATGGGCAGCAAACTATAGTAAATAAATATTTATAATCAGACAACTAAAACAACTCACAATTAGGGA
>NW_018128094.1:409731-413813 GCF_001952655.1 Monopterus albus
CACTTAATAAAAATGTGAACACCCATTGCATATGAATTCAACAGATAATGACTGGACTACTGAGTAGGCCATGGTATTCAGAGAATTACAGAACAGGACTGCACTTAATGACAAGAAATTCTTTTGTTTAACTTTATTCAGATGAAACTGGGACAGGAGTGAGCTGCTACCCCAAGGAAAGAAGTTTAACTGTCTCAGAAATTTGTTCATGACAGAGAATAAAACAGAGCTTGTGAGTGACAGGCATATTGATGCGGTGTTAGCAATAATGCAGGTGTTGTACTAGACAGCTGTGGTAAAGAGGAAGATGAGCCTGAAGGCAAAGCTTTCAGTTTACCAGGCTCTTTGGATTCTCACCTATGGTCATGAGCTTTGGATACCAACTAAAAGAATAAGATCATGAAAACAAGCAGCCATAATGAGCTTTCTCCATGGGGTGGCTGGGCTCAGCGTTAAGGGTGTGGAGTTCAGATATCAAGAGGGAGTTCAGAGTAAAAACACTGCTCCTTCTTGTTGAAAGGAACTGATTGAAGTGGTTTGGGCATCTCATCAGGATGCCACCTGGACACCTCCCATTTGAGATTTTGTTGGGTATATCCAACTGGTAGAAGGCTGGGTAGACCCAGAATATGCTGCAAGATCCCAAGGAAAAGCTGAAAAAAGTTGCTGGAAAGAAGGATGTCAGGACTAAAAAATGTATATATACTGCAGACAGTTCACACAGTCTACATTATACAGCCAACCATATGATTTTTGGAAACAATATCCAACACACAATAAACTCCTCTCTGGGTGACAACAGGTGGCACTATGGCATGGTCGTTAGTACTGTTTCCTCATAGCAGGAAGGTTCTGGGTTCAAGCCCAGGCTGACCTTGGGCCTTTTAGAGTTTGCATGTTCTCCCTGTGCCTGTGTGGGTCTTCCCTCCCCCCAACCTATTCAGGAATAAGCGGTATAGAATAAATAATGGATGACTGACAGCACAAGTTGTTAAATCCCAATTTGACTGTTAATGGTGCTTTTTAATTGTAATCGCCTTTACAAAAATCACAGTCTCTGAATGGCCTCCTTGGTGTATCTAAATCAGGCGTGTTTTAATCAAACTGTGATACAGTGGGTAGTTTGACTCAATCCAGAAAACTCTCTCTGCAGACCTCAACAGGAGAGCGCCCCACAGTGTACAACCCCACATCAGAATAAGTTGGGATGGTAAAGCATTTACCATAATGTGATGTTGTTCCTTTTCACAACACTTAAATGACATTTAGGGACTGAGGACACCAAGTGATTAAGTGTGTCGGGTGTCATTTTGTCCCATTCTTCCTGCAAACAAGTCTTCAGGTGCACAACAGTCCTGGGTCTTCATTGACGTAATTTGCTGTTCAAAATGGTCCACACGTTCTCTATTGGGGATAGTTTGGGACTGCAGGCAGGCCAGTCCAGCACTCACACCCTTTTCCTCCACAGCCAGGCTTTGGTAATGTGGCACTATGAGGTTTTGCATTGTCTTGTTGAAATATTCATGGGCTCCTCCTTTTACCAGCTACATGCCCCTGGTAGTGTCTCCCAAGGCAAACAGGTCCTAGGTGACGGGTCAGACTAAGAGCAGTTCAAGACCCCCTTCCCCTTATGAAAAGATTAAAATCAAGGACCGTGACGTCGCCCAGTATGGCGCAACCGGTACAGATGGCTCATCTAGCTTTATCTGCCAATATCCATCTTTTTCATCAAGGATGGTGAAAAGGAACTTCCCGGCCAGCCTATTGCATACATCCTCAGGGGTTGGAATAGAGTAGTGCTGGCGCCTGACAGCCACATTGAGGTCACAAGGGTCCAAACACACTCTCAATGTACCGTTCTTCTTCTGTGTGGCCACGAGGCTATTCACCCAATCTGTTGGTTCCTTAACAGCCACTATAACCTCCCTTCTCTCCAAGTCCTGCAGCGTGTCTTTCAGCTTGTCTATGACAGAGAGTGGAATGTTTCTGCAGCCATGGACCACCGGGACAATGGCTGCAGAAACATGTACAGTATATGATGTACCCCTGGGAACTCACCTAGCCCTGTGAAGACTGATGCATACATTCCAACCAACTCCTCCTTGGTGCCTGGAGGCTTTGGTGGTGTTGGCGGCAAGGTAGTGAGCGCCTCCACCTTCTGTACCATCTGGAAATCTTCACATGCTGCTCTCGGCATGTCCGTCTGGCTTGTAATGTGGAAGTTCAGTGTGGTTTTCGCTCTCTTGCATTTCAGGTACACAACGCCATTTGGGTGCAGGCGTGCACTGCCAAATTCAATTAACACTGTCGGTGTGGGCTGCAGCTGAATGGGGCCTGGAATCTGGCGGACAATGGAAAAAATTAGCATGTTTGCTTCAGCACCGGTGTCAAGCTTGAATTTTACTGCCACACCCCTGATGCTGGCTGTTGTATACCATGCACCCTCCTGTGTACAGCCTGCTTTGCGCATGTCATCACTCTCCACTGTGCCAATGTACAATGAATCCAGGTCTCTCTCAGTGCAGTTCACAGTTTTAGTCTTGTTGCTACTGTTGCTGCTGGTGGCTGCAAGGCATATCTTGGAGAAATGGTTACGTTTCCCCCAACTGTGGCACACTGCGCCATAAGCTGGGCATTGGCGTGGCTCATGTGTCTTTCCACATCTTCGACAGCTTCCAGATGTTGGTTTTTTACTAGCTTTGGTCCAAGTCCCTGCTTTCTTTCGCCCTGGTGCTTTTACTATTGCAAAAGCACCAGGGCGAAGCACCCACTTGAGCATCATGGGTGACATGTGTCATCTGCATCACCTGTATCTGTGTCTTGGCTTGCTCTGTAGCTCTGCATATTTCAATGGCCCTGTGCAGTGTTAAGCTGTTTTCACGTAGCAGTCTTTCTTTAAGGTGTCTGTTATATTAAACACCATCTTATCTCTAAGCATGTCATTTTCACTTTGATCAAATTCACAGCCTTACTTTTCTGCTGCAGCTCGGTGATAAATCTGTCCACAGATGTCCCTTCCGACACTGGATGTGACCAAAACTGGTGCCGCTCAGACGCTACATTTTTTGTGGGCTGCACTATTCCTTAAATGCTGTGATAACATTGTTCATTGTCATTGTATTATCTTCACCAGTCGTGGTTACAGTGAGCGTATTGTACACTTCTAATGCTTCTTCCCCGATCGTGTAAAGTAGAATGGCTATCTTGACATTTTCCTCTTTATCACACGCAACTGTGGCTACCTTGTACAGCTGGAAGCGCTGCTCCCATCTGCGCCAATTTTCAGACAGATTGCCAGTTAGAAGTAGTGGGAATGGCAGCTTGAATTGCTCCATATTCACGTTAGCATAAGTTCAATGCTACTCACTCTTCCCATGTGCATGTAAAGTTATCTCGCCTGGTTCGCTCCACAGCATTAACTCCACTCTTATGACACCATGTCGTGTTCTTTACTGTTGCAAGGAAAACAAGAAAACCAAGGACTAAGGTCCCAAAAACAGTACACAAAGTCCACAAAACCAAAGTCCCAAAATCGTGTACACAGTCCAAAAGAAAAAACAGGGACACCGAAGGTGACCCATGAGCACCAGGCAGGGGCGACGATGGGCAGTTCTAGAGGATGATCTCGGCACCAGGCTTGAGAGCGGACAGGCTGTTTAGGAGGATGACCTCGGCGCCAGGCTTGGGAGCGGAGAGACCGTTCGGGACGACGACTTCGGGACCGAACAAGGCACTGGAGGAACAGCCAACCATGGCGCCGGACAGGGAACTGGAGAAAGACAGAAGACAAGGCATTGTCATCCCATGAAGCAACAGGTATTGAGGCTGGCGGCAGCTGCTGGAGCTGGAGGACCGGCTGGGACGGTGGCTGCTGCTGGAGGACCATCTGGGTGCTGATCTACAGGGTTGATGCAGCTCCGGTGGATGGAGCACAGGCAGAGGCTGTGATGTCAGCGAACCCCTCTGGAACCGGAAGTAGGGCGGTGTCGACGGCGAAGCCCTCTGGAACTGGAAGCAGGGCGGCGTTGTTGCCAACCCACTCGGAACCAGGAACAGGAATTGGAACTGGAGAAGAGGCGGGT
>NW_018128094.1:413982-424766 GCF_001952655.1 Monopterus albus
TCATAGGACCAAGGGAGCCGCTGGGGCTGGAGCTGCAGCGATGGCTGACGGCGGTTCTTCCTCCTCCCTGTTCCAGGACCTCCTGGACAAAGGGCCAACCGAGTGCCAGCAAAGGGGAATGAGTTGAGACTGGTGGGCTCTGGAAACTGGTCAGAGACTGGAGATATGAAGACGGTGGCCAACCGGATGGAGGGACAATCAGTCTGAGGAGGTGAGGGCCTGGGAGCCACCTCAGGATAAAAAGAAAAGGGGGAAAACATCTGTGCTTTTAGCTGCAGGTAAATGTCCTGGGCTTCCACTGGGCTAAGGTAGGTCTCTGTGATCTGAGACCGGGGCTGTTTCAGTCTGTGGCTGGTGAATGGGGATGAGGGATGACTAGCACCTGAGTTTGCTGAGTCCATGTTTGGCCAGAGCATTCCGTTATGGTTGAGTCCCCTCACCAGGGGGTGAGGAAGAACAAGAGGTAGGACTCAGGATGCAGACCCAGGTGCTAGTAAAAAAAGGTGATTTATTGGAGAAAAGCAAACAAAGTATTGAGTATATGCATATTCCATTAACCAGAGTAGGGCAGTGATGACTGAGGAGACCAGGAGGAACCCAGGAGGAACCCAGGAGGGATGCTTGAACCAGGAAGACAGGCAGATGAGAATCGCCGGAGGTGTAGAAAAAGGGATCAACCGCACAGAAACTGTCAGCATTGAAACCAGGTGAACCAATATACATATATACATACGAAAACAACCGCACAGAAACTGTCAGCGTTGGCATCGTGTATACGTGATCAAAATACATTAATACTCTGGCAGCGACAGAGCATCTGCCAGGGGTTTAAATAAGAAAGGGAAGTCATTAGTGGAATGAGCGTCAGCTGTGTGCTGCACCCGGGAGTCAATTATCAGGTGAGGTGTCTCAGCAGTGTCGCTGGGCACGCGGGATGAGAGAGAGGGGAGAAAAAGAGGGAAGTGAGGCAGATCGCGGCAAACAATTTTAGCTTTCACTGTACCACGAGTGATACTGGTAATTTTGCTCATGATGTGAGAAGAATAAAATTATTGCACTCGTTAGGGTAACTGAGAGAAATTAGAAGTCCTTTTCTCTGTTTTCTCCTTTAACATGGTATTAAATCTGAAATATTGTAACAGTAATGAGACCTTATTGTTAGTGCAGAATTTATTCATATTGGTTCAATGGTTCATTGATAGAAACAAACCTTCACTCTTCCATAGCTGTGCGTTGCTTTTATACATACTGTAAAATGAGAGGCCTGAGAAGCCAACCTCTGAAAACAAGCCATTCTGGCTTCGCTGTTGTATCTACAGTTGTCAGCAAAGCAGGAGTTCAGCACTTCTGTAAGCCAGAGGTAACTGGTCGAACTAAGGCATCAATTCAATCGAAAAGACAAAATTATACAATGCATCATTCTGTTCCTTTAGACAAAGAGTAATCAATTCTACAATAAACTGCAATCAATAAAGCTGCATCACACCCATCATTTCAAAAGTGGACAAAGCTGCCTGGATGACACACACTTTTTTAAAATAAAAGGCTGATATCATCTGTTACTAACAGAAATGCAAGTTTATCACTGGAGAGCATTCTACAACTGTCCTTGCTCTCCAAATGTGAATCATCTTTCTAAAGTCCTTGAGTTCTCTGTGCATTTGGCCATATGGGAGCATAGTGATGCACTTTATGTCATACACAGATAATAATGGCAAGGGAAGAAGAGACAGGAAGGAGGAGGGGCACAGTGTATGATTTCCTTGAGCTCTTTAACGCTTGTGTGTTTGGATCTGTGGGATGTTTACTAAAAAAGAAATGATGCAATTGATTGTTTTTACAACCTCGGATTCAGTGGCCTTGGCACATTTTCTGCAAAGCACATACGTATAAAAGGACACATTTTCAATGACTGCACACTGTGTACCCCCCTAACTGTATGCGGTGTTTGGGCCCAGTGGACCCAAGGGTAATATCATCTTTTGAAAAGTCTGGCAGTGCTTCTGAAGAAAAGGATGAGACTGACCATCAGCCAGTTCCAAAACAAACCTGTCAGCAGCCAACCACAGGACCAGAGCCTGAAGTAGGTTTGTGATGCTGTTGCATACAGTATGTACATTATATGTGTGACTCTCCTACCTTGACAGGATGTAAAATTTCTGATCTAAGTATTTTCAGCATTCTAGGTAGCACTCTTATTCATAAATGTGATCTAACAAGTATAAAGGGCAAATATTAACCAGGTATACAGTATCTTTAATGCTTATAGAAGTAAATATCTGTTAAGTATTTAAAAAAACTGTTATGGAGGTATTGATTTAAAAACCCAATAATGTGGTAGGTCCACCAGACCTATGAATATTGGCAGAGTAACAAAAACATGAACATGGGTTAAGCCCTCAAGAACAATGATTTTTTTTTTCGTACTTGCTGTAGCACTCCAGCATAAGCAATACCACAGAGAGGTATTTGGCAAGGAAAGCTGAGGTAAGAATGCCGGCACACATTGCTGAACACATTTTTTAACTATAACCGGTTCTTTTATCTGAAGGCCCCAAGAAGTAACACTCAGGAAATAGGAATCAGCTTTACGTAGATTTATTTTCTTCTGGTTAAATGCAGCGTTATTACAGCGCTGGGCTCTAAGAGATGACAAGTCTCCAAGAGCTTCGATAATCAAGTTTCTCTCTAACTGAAAGTGGACATGCAGTTAGCTGTGTCACTTACTTCCCTGATTCTGTTGTAAAAAACCCCTTACTCATGCTTCAGACATGAGTGACCAGTTCAAGCCCGTCAGACTTCACGTCTGTAAAATAGCATAAATTAACAGTATCTTATCTATAGTTTCCAGAATGACACTTATCTATGCAATCTATTCTTGCACAATTTTCCAAGAAGATGAGAAATACTACAAGTTGACTCGAAGCTGAAAATTATAACTATAATGCATGCATAAGAGCCAGGTTAATACTGATACATGGTGCTGTTAATGAAACACAGACAGTCATACTAAACTTTATCATTATAAAAGCAAAATAATACTAACAGTAAATAAAACAACTGTAGCTCCTGAAATCCAATCTTAACATATTAACTAGAAAATTAATGGTAACATGGAAGGAACAGCTATCAACTTAATGCACAACACTTGAATGATGGTAGAGGTTAACACAGTGACAGCATGACAAGTACTGTATGATGTTGATGACTTGAGAAAGGCTTGAAGATACAATTCAAAAGTCACAAATGTGCAAGGTAACAGAAACAGTGGTGGGCTAACTTGGATATTAGAAATACATACTGTTAGTATCTTTCCTCTCCATTATGCTTGAACAAAGAGAGAGAAAGCCATTCCTCATTCCTACATATGGTTTTGGTGAGAGGAGAAAGCCTTTAAAAAGGCCAAGTACCAAACTTTATAAGAAACATTCATCACATCCACCTAAATATTGAAACAGAGCAGAACAATATTTAGTCCCCATTTGTAACGGAAATAGCAAAGATTCACCTGATTTTGTCAGGTCCGCCTGGCGCGACCTGCCTCTCTTCCGCCTTTCTCTCCTCTGCTCTCTCGATCCTGCGGGATCTGCACCTCAGCTGTGTTGCTTTCAGTAATTAGAGACTCGTTTGTCGGAGCTGGGGTGCATCCCGATGATTACCTTCTTCCTTATTTATACCTCTGGCAGACGCTCCATTGTCGCCGGAGCATTAATTTGCATATCCTGTAACTGACCTATAGTCGTGGTATGTGGCACGTCGTTTGACTTCCACGCTGACAGTTTCTGTGCTGTGGATCTCAATTTGTACATAGGTTAAATGTTTTGTGTTATAAGTCTCTAGACATCCACGCTGAGTTCCTGTGCTGTGGATCTCTTTATGTTTTTTCCATTAGGTTAGCTAGACGTTATATTGTTTTCCACGCTGACAGTTCCTGTGCTGTGGATCTCATTTTGTACGTTGGTTACCTGTTTTTTGTGTTACACGTCTCTAGACGTCCACGCTGACAGTTCCTGTGCTGTGGATGTCCTTTTTCGTTCGCCAATCCTCCTGGGTAGTTTGTCTATTCCCCCATCCATCCTGTTCCTCCCACTCTCCTGTTTTTTGCCGTTAGCCTGTCTTCTCCCCGGTCATCCTGTTCTCCTCAGCCGTATTTGCTCAGCCCTGGTTGTATGTGTTCCTCGACTCTGTTCCTTTTTGTAATCCCCACCAATAAACCACCTGTTTTTTACTAGCACCTGGGTCAGCACTCTTGAGTCCAACCTCAGTTCTCCCTCACCCTCCTGGTGAGGGGGACTAAACCTTAACAGATTTCTTCAAATTAATGGTGGAAATCTTTAGCAAAGAAAAAAACATTAAATTATTTGTCATTGTGTTCCAAAATTACACATGTAATTGTTCTTATTTTTTATGTGATATCCCTGAAGTTGTTAATCTTGTATGTAAGCACTGAAACCTCATTTTTGTCCGCTGATAATTCCAATTGTCTTTATTCAAACAAGACAATCTCATCTCCGTAAAACTGTAAATCAACTGTCACTGAAAAGCAGGAAGATACTACTCCAATTCTAGGAAATTGACACATGCTCAACACAATTTATAATGAATCTTGACAGCACCATGTGGGAGTTAAACCCTGGAAGTGCTCAAACTGCAGCTGACCAACATTTCTGAAATCCATCTGATCATTCGAGAACTAGATATTTGAACTTTTAGGCAATTAATTGGGTCTAATGACCTCCCTCAAACTGCAAGTCAAACAACAAACCAATTGACAGCAATTCTTTCTAACTGTGAAATTAGAGCAACAAAATCAGGTAATTCTTGTAACTGTGTTCCAAAACTGTGATGATCAAAGTACTATTCACTGCCACTATTTATGGTTGAAATGTAGTTAGGCTTAGGCATAGAAACAATTTGGTTAAAGTTAGGAAATGATGGTGGTGAGGGTTAAAAGAAGCACCACTTAGAGTTAATAAAAGATTGTGATTGTGGTAAAAACAAACAACCATACACTGTTGGTAGGAAATGGAAAATAAGCAGTGATGTCCCAACAGCCACATTGACCTTGCTTGACCTATTTGTTGACTCTAGCATCCTCCCTTAGGGATTTTGCAGCACTATAACAATGTCACACCTTAGTTCCAGTCCAGACAAGAGTCATAAATCCACATGGCAGCTACAGATCCTTGTCTGTAGCTGTCTGTAGCTATAATTTATGCATAAGCAGGATTGTACCAAAGGCTGTTGGACTCATCATATTAGTAATTAGATCTGGGAACATAATTCCACCCAGACTGCCATTACTGAACTAATTTGCGATACAGTATTACTGTCACTGATTCAAGGCCAAAGCAGAAGTCCAGTAGTGGTCTACAGTGTGAAGCTGTCTTTCTACACCTGTCTCCTAAACATTGCCTTTATATACTGTACAACATGTCTAATTAGATTTAACAGAACCCACAATTTATCGCTAACCTTTACCAACCTAACCACAGGGGGTGCTGTGGATGGTGTCTGCTGTGACAATTGTGTGCTGTGTATGGCTTTCATCAACCCCAACCACCCTCCTGCCAAATCCACCGCCATTCATGCACTGCCTTTGGGAGATTTCAGTGAGACCATAAGTTTTGATTGGCTGACAATCATGGCACATCGCTACAGTAAATATGAAAACCTGCTGTAACAGTAACACAAGAGGAGAAGAGTCACGGAAGAACATTTACTAAACCTGACTCAAAGTGCCATGAGGTGTGCAAAGACACCACAACTTTTCAATTGAGTGCAGTATTTACCAACACTGACATAAATGGGCGCAACTTCAGCAGAATTATTTTTAATGCATGTTTTTATAGGGGTGTAAAGATAAGATAATATGTATCGAAAAACTGACACAAGAGTCAGATTTACGGCTGCATCGGTTGAAAACCACACATTCCAACCAAATGAGTTTTAAGAATGCTCTAACATCGATATGGACCTCATAAACCCATCTTTGGTGAGTTTTCTGTTACTATTCGCTGTGCTCTGCTCTAGTGTGTGCCTCTCGTGTGTGTGCACAGTCTCCTGCCGGCATTCAAACATGCCTCCTTCTTAACGATGCAGGTCAAGGACAAACAGAGTGCAAGATGGCTGCAGGAGCAAACAGTGTTAGTGTTAGCAGCTACCTCAGAGTGTAGAACATGCATACAACAATCTAGGGCAGTTTCACAAAGGTGGACACTGAATATGGCTTGATTTACCAAATTTCAGATAGACCTTTGCCTCCTGTATGGACTATATCTACAAGTAGTTTGCTACTAATTCTGACTTAAGTAGGACTTTTAAAGTAAAACTAGGGCAGAAGTTTCTAAATTCTAGTCACTGTGGCTGAAAATGTGAGTTCTGTGAAAGAATTTAACATTTACTGTACAATGACATTTGCTGCATAGGTTAGTAATGAGTAAAGCAGTAATAGATGAAAAATTCTGAGTTGCTGCAGTTGTCTCTTTAAACCATTCCATATTATTATTTGGTCTATGCCAAATGAAGTACAAACTGAGCTGACTTCTAATATTTGTCAATTATCAGCAAGTTTTACTGACAGTGAGCTGTCAGATCTGACTGTTACCTCTTCAGATATGTGCTTAGGTAGACTGTGATACTGGTTACTATTTTTGTCCAACTACTTCACATTAAATCAGTTCAAAAAGAAAAGAAAGACTGGTTTAATATTTACAGACTAATGTGATTTAGAGTAGTTTTGTAAAATCAGCCTCTGACTGGAAAGATGTGTGGGTGGTTCAACTGAAGTAAGAAAGCCACTGATCTTCGTGTTGTTACGAGCCAGTATTCAAAATCAATGAATGCGGTATTTCCAAGGTTGAACACCTACACTTTGATGGATCATGTGCAAGCTTCCAAATGTGACTCTGCTGCAAGTGCCACATCCGCTTCAGAAGGCAGCAGAGATTGAGATTTTAAAAAGCCAAACAGAGAGATTCGCAGCCATTAAATACAGCAGCAGTAATTGCCTTACCTTGTCTCTAGCCCCTCGCAGGCCTTTAGCCGTCAGCTTCAGTCTTCCATGAGTACTGCTGTGAGCAGAAATAAGGGTAGTCAGAGCACACAAAGAAGACACGACACATGAAACCCACAGCTCTGGCAATTTTCTATATCCAGATACACCTTAATCAGCCATGTCAAGTCACATGCATATGGAAAGAAAATTAGGATTTTCCTACCAATAACTTGATAGATTAGACAAGATTGAGCTGACACTAGAAAGGCACACAGAGAAGGTTTGTATGGTTAAGAAAGGTAAATATTTTGACTGTGATTCCTTGAATTAAAATTCTTCTTAGCTGTTTAAGTTCTTGGCCTTCAGTCACTGTACAAAGCTCCTGCTCACCATTCACTTGGCTCTATTGCTTCGATCAGTTTTCAACCGGTTCAACAGACCTGCAGTCATTCTCTTGTCAGAGCTCAATCACCTGCCAACCATAATGATATCAGAGAACCTCTTCGATGCTTTAAGTACTGAACAGGGTCTGATCGTCTTTCTACAGCTGCTGTGGGTGAGGCAGTTAGGTTTGTTATTAAGAATTAAATTCATATTTATTGTGGAGAGAATTGGAGAGGGTTAATACCATATGGTAGAATGAGAAGACTGTATTCACAAGGCACAAAAGCTGGCCAAGGAATGAGGAGAGCAAATACTTTAACAGCACCATGATGGCAAAAATGAACTTGAACCCCCGTTTGTAGGGGATTTATTTTTCTGGGGAGGTATGGTGATTTTATTACTAGCCGGCTCAATGGATTTAATCCTCTCTGGGGTATGTATGTGAATAATTTTTCACCCCCTCCCCAGTAATAATTACAAGCAAAATTGTACCAACTGTTTTTCTGAGAACTCATTTGTTTGCCTGTAATTCCAATTCTATCCGGGGTGCTTTAGTTGTATTTAAAGGGTACTGTAGATATGATTTTTATTTTCTGTGTGTAGAGCTGCTTGTCTACTTTACTTAAAAAAAATCAGGTCAGTGTGAATAAAAAATGGACTAAAGTGTATATTTTCTACTTTGAAAAAAGATGAAGGCTAAACATAATTGTTTCCCTGTTTGATACCATTGTCATGGCAATGTTGACAGCCACCAAAATGTGCGTTCATTTTGCCCAAATTCAGCACGAGGCCCTCGTATTTGATTTGCACAGACACTAAGAATTCAGAGGTGGGGACAGCAAAACTTCGACATGCAAAATCTTCCTGTGTATCAACAAAAGTTGTTCATGAGATTTATGACAGCAAGAGAGAGATACTGAAGCCTCAGACAGTCAAACGGTGGTATTTTTTCCATTAGGCATGAATTTATTTTGTCTCAGGCTGCCTTAAACTTGTATGTACACTCACTGTCCATTTTATACAATGGTACAGCTGTACATTTGTATGCGTCATAAACAGATGTTAAGGTGGAAGTGTTACATTGAATTGCACACAGTTGCACAGGTGTACCTAATAAAGTGGCCAGTGATTATAGGTTGCTTGTAAGTAAGCAAGTTTAGTAAAAGTCATTTGCTTATCACCAATTGTTACAGACCTTTGACCTTGAATAGAAACTAGATTCAGACCTTTGAATAATAAGTCTGAGAACCTCTGCTCTAAACCATTCAACAGCAATCATGTCAGTAGATCCATAAAGCAGTGACTACTGTACTGCAGCAGACAGGGGAGAGGACACAGTATGAATCTGTATATTTAGAATCAGAAGAGCAAAAGCAATAATGTTAGCTGTGATGAAAAAATCAAGCCAATTATCTGACTAAATATAACAGGAAACAAAGAGCATTTTAAAGCCTCTAAAGAACTTTTCATCTAGTTTATATTACAGAACAGCTAAATGAACTTTGCTGACTTTGTACTCTGAGAAAAAAAAATAGTGGCGGTCAACAGTGATCTTCTTTCTCTGGGATCCTGTCCCTTTAAGCACAATGACCTGACCAGCAGGCCGGCTTGGCTAGAGATGAAAAAGTATTATTTCTAGCACCCTCCTCATTTATTTGTGTATGTGTTTTAAGAGACCTAGAGCAACAGGCTGGATGCCTGGGTGCCATGCTGATAAAGCAAGGCGGGGGGGGCTCTGTGCACTTTACCCAAGGCCCCTGATTGAGTAGGGGGGCAGTGTGGGGGGACTTGGACAAGGGATCAAGGCTCTAAGCCAGGCGGATACACTCGGGTGGATAACGTCTTTAATGCTACTGATGGACTGCCCAACTGGCGCCCTGGCTGGCTGGCACCTAGCCCAGCGTTCTTCCACTGGCTGAGTGGTTGTATAGCTTGGATGACTGCTGTGAAACAGAGAGGGAAACTCAGGGGTGACAGACAGACATAGCCAACCTCAAACACAGGACACGGAGGCCAAAGTAGAAGACAGAGTCACTGATGGACAGACTGGGCAGAATGTAGTGGAGGACACACACCCAGTTCACACAGATTCTAAGATATGACATAAACTGATGCATTACAGACATGAGGCCAGGTGACGGATTTCTTATGTTTAAAAGAGTCATCATAGAGTATGGGTCTAAACAAACCCATCAAATGTCTCTGTATCTGTCAACCTCACAATAATTTGACAGTATTTTTTCATTATTATTATTATTATTATTTATTGTAAGACTCATATGGATCTAACGGAATACATGTGCCAGAATCTACTGTTGTTACTGTTATTGACATGGGGGTCATAGTTTGCAGTCAGTTCTATGCTGCCCAGAGACTTCAGAGATTTATTTGCCCTCCTCACAGACCAAATGGAGACCAGTATATTGTCCTTAAAGGCCTGACAGAGGGAATGACAAAATAAAAGAGAGAGAGACAGACAGAGAGAGAGGTGGGATTGGTGATAGAGGTGGTGGTTATGTGTGTGGCGGGGTCAGAGCCCTTGTCTTTCCAAAATGTCTAATTACTACTGTTGTTAAAGTCTTTTCTGCCATGCTTCTCTGATGCAAAAAGCTCTCTCCCAACATGTACTGCAAGCTCTCCTGAGAATTCCTGTAGGAATCCAGACTGCTTCACACAGAACATAAGAAAACAGAGAAAGAAAAGGAGAAATGCGGAGAAAGAAAGGAGAGAGGAGAAAAAAGCACATTAAAGATATGTAAATCCAACTGTCTGGGGTGAGGAGCCTTAACCAGCATCAGTAGGATAGCTGCCTCTATTTTTAGTTTTTGCCTCTGTGTGCATGAGCTTGTGTGCCTGCCTCTTTCTGCTGAGGTGTGTGATGACTTCCTTAATCCTAGCCTTTCATGTTCTAGTGAGGCAGTCTGGGCATCGGGATATGTCGGCAGAAATATTCTGCATAATCAAGACACTTCACAAATGAAGATGTCAAGTCTGGGCTTCAAACAGAATACACAACAGCAGTTGAAAAAATTCCTTGGACAGCAGTGTGTGTGTCTGATTTTTTTCCTAAGTGTGGTAAATGACACACTTAGGACACACTTTAATTGTCATGTTTTAAATTGACACGGTTGACCACGATATCCTAATATCTTCACTAAAGGTTAGTGGGCATCCGTGGTACTGCCTTAGAGTGGTTCAGGTCTTATTTGTCGGATAGGACGATGTCTGTTGGGTTTGCTGATGTTGAGTCCTCATCTGCCTCATTGGTATCTGGGGTTCCGCAGGGCTCAGTTTTGGGGCCCCTGCTTTTCTCTTTATATTTTATTCCTCTTGGTTGTGTTTTTAGAAAACATGGTGTTTCTTTTCATTGTTATGCGGATGATGTGCAGATGTACATACCAAT
>NW_018128094.1:424803-449732 GCF_001952655.1 Monopterus albus
GGCTTTTGCTGTGGGGGCTCCAAAGTTGTGGAATTCAGTGCCCCTATATATTAGGCAGGCCCCTTCGTTGTCGTCTGTTTTTAAAGTGTATTTGAAAACTCATCTGTACCTTTTGGCATTTGACCTGGTATGAGGCTTTGTTTTGCTGAGGATTTTTGTTTTATGATGGGTGATTGTTTAATTGCAATTTTGTTTTATTATTGTGTTTTGTGTTAAGCACTTTGGTCAGCTGCTGCCATGTTAAATGTGCTATATAAATAAAGTTGATGATGATGATGATAATGATGATGATGAAATGGTTACAGGTAGATTTCAGAACAATCTTTACATTTTCCAAGGATAATTAAAAAAAAAAAAACTTTCACTGAGAGTCCAGAGGAGTCAGAAAGAGTAGCCATGTTAGTGCCACACTTTCTTCTTCTCTGTCTGCAAACTCAAGCAAGAAAATTACAATGCACAATACTGTTGAAGCCCCTCTACACAGTATGATTTCAGGCCATCTCAGATGGAAGTTGAAAATGATGAGAGAAATTGGGTAAAATCTTTAGTCATCTTTTTTAAAATATATTTTAGATGCCAACCAGGTACACTGTGGTTTATGATTCACTCAACTTTTAGCTTGTACCACACTCCATAACTGTAAGGCTGAACAACATGACATCCAGCTGAGCTGTCCTGGTGGCTCACTAGTTAATGTACATGCCATTTGACTCACTCTGTTCATTTCCTGTCTCTGCCTCCACTGTAAACTATTTGATAAAGACAAAAATGCATGCTTTCAGGTTTGTTGCTCCGGCAAACTTGACTTACAATTACTGTAATTTTTTAAATTAAATTAAATTAAACAAAATATACATTTATTAATAATCTGTGTGGTCTCAATAATATTTAAATAACTGCTATTTAATACCCACAAATCATTCGTTTTGAATGAGAATTTGCTAAATGGTTTGGTATGCAAGTACTGCAAAGGAATACGATGTCAAATGATAATGGGAAAACATGTTCAATCCAGTTTATATAATTGGGTGCTGAATTCTAAAAAAATTTGTAGAATAATTCAATATAAAGTCACAGTCATCATCAGTGCCTAATGCAGTAAATCCACATGTCATTAGAAAATCCATTCTTCATACAGAAAATGCATGATCCATTATAATCCCTCAACAGAGTGATACTCATATGACAATGTTCATATCATTCAACATATGGAACACAGACGACAGGAAATGTGCTGAAGAAAAGGTCACTGGACTGAGAGTGAAACACTTCAAACATGTTTCTCATGTGAGAAACTTGTATTAATATGATTTGATCCATCTGGGGTATAATGTAGATGGGCAAAAACATTTGGTTACTATAGCAGAGTTTGTTGGATTAAAGTTACTTCAGTTTGGAAACAATTGATCTCATTGCTGAATTATACACTTGTTTATTCTGCTCTGCAGTGAATTAAATACAATACGGCAGTGATTTGATTAGTCTTTAATCAGCCAGTACCACCATCCAAATGTAATCACTGATTCTCCCATTGGCTTTAAACTCATTTATTCAGATTTTTCCTTTAATTTGTAACCAGTCCGTACATGTACAGGTACAACGAGAGTGGAGACTTCTTTTTAAAATATATACAACATATTTGTAGGGTCATCTGAACAGATGTACACAACTGTAGATTCCTCAGGAAGTGCAAACGATGAAGTATATACAGTAGGTATAATATGATAGGAGCACTCCATTGATTTTACACATGAAGATCAGTTTACAAGTTGGAGTACTACTCAGCCTGTGAAGATAAAGCTTTCTAGAGTCTAAGAAAATAACCCTGGTGAATTTAGTCATGTCACCAAGGTTACTGTATCTCTGCTTTGGCTTGACACTATTTTTTTACAGCCTGCATTAGCCTCTAATCAGAACTGGGATTGTAGAGGGTTAGGTTTAGTTAGGATATCTGGCTCTGATGCATCAGTTTTGACCATTTAAAAGTGGAACCACACAGCACTCAGAGAGTACAAACCTCCGCCAAGACAGCTCAGCTTCCCTATAATGCCATGCTTAAAAGAAATATTCCTATGATAGTGTGACCCTGATAATATGATTCCTTGACCATGCAAACCTAACCTTACAATTTGGAATCACGATATCACTATTAATTTGAAAGTTATTAAAAAAAACTAATAGCGATTTTCTTCAGGATCTAGCACAGCAAGTGTTGAAGAAACTGTATGTCAAACATGTTGACCCTCTTTTAAATCAGCAGAGTTTCAGCTACAATTTAATGCTAGTTACAAAGCTGTAGCATCATTTGTTGTCTCACAGTAGCAGGTTTTCTGTGAGCCCTATAAATGTAAACATTCTACATCACCACATCAGGAATATCCCTTCGATCCAGATCATACTTGGGTGTGTGCTAAATTTTATGTGGATGTTATCTTGCAGTTTTTGTTCAAGCATTCTAGGCATTATGTATGGAGTTAGAAGCCAAAATACTGAAACTGGCCCTGTCTCACAATGGTGAAGAGGTAATAAAATGATCATGCTTCAAGAAATATGCAGGGTACACTGAATGCTAGCCAGGACTTTCCACACATCCTCAAACCTAAACAACAACATACCATCATCATTTGACCCTAACTTTAAATGCAAAATAGAACTGTTCTAGCAAGTGTACCAGATCTCTGTCATCATGGTAGCAATACATACACAGTTATAGAACTATCATGGTTTGGTTATGTGTAGGCACTAAAACTGCTTGGTTAAGTTTAGCTACAAAGACTAATTGGCTAGGTTTAGGCACAAAATTAGACACACTGATTTCAAAAGAAACAGTTCCGTGAGTGGGCAAAGCTGGTTGTAAAGAGGATCAGTAAAATATGTGAGTCTCTGCTCTGAAATGTTCATCATGAACTCTAATACTTTATAGTGTTTATCATTGTAGTCTTTTAGACAAAAGCCCTGAGAACAGCAGGTTACTAGGGCCTGCCACAGAGTGTGATACCAGTGGCTACGGATAGCATATGGCACTAGGAACTAGATACAACACAAACAGGACAGGGGGTGGGCAGGCGCAGCCGATGGGATTACCTAGGTTCTGTACTGTGTGTGTCCTTGTTTTTCTATACTTGGGAGGCCTGAAATCCATGAGTTACTATCTTTGCAGGAACAGGAAGTCACTTGTGGGGACTGGAGGCTGGTCCCAGTAAAGTACCTTGTCGAATTTTATAAAAACAATGGGGTGAAAGGTTAGAGCAAGTGTAGGCTATGGTTAAGGTTCAGATAAGTGTTAACATTAGACAAGTAGCAGTTCTGGTTAAGTCTCCTGGAAATGAATGCAACTCCCAGTAAGCGACAAAAACAAGGGTGTGTGTGCGCCATGCATATCCTTGATGCTGCATGGTTGGAGGTGTGTATGTGTCTGTACCCTAGTTATATGTGTGCAGCCAAGCACATGTACAGTAGCATATAGTTTTCAGCACCAAATGTCAGTATTTTGATCATATTAAAAATGACTGGGTTCAGAGTCAAGTGCTGGAAACACTGGGTACTTTCAGCACATGTGCCTGCACAAAGAAATTGAACTACAGTGTCACTTTGTCAGGAATCGGCGTGTGAAGCTGCCGATAATGTCAAGGGGTGAACTCAATTATAAGGACAGACGAGTAAAAGTGTTTATTTAATAAGAAGCACTGGTAACAAACGATAACACAAAGCAGGATTCAGGTTCAGCAAGTAACACTCAGTTTGATAATACAGTCCAGTCAGAGCCAAAAAACTTACACAGCCGAGGTACAAGAGGTCAGAGAGGGGAGTCCGATAGTAAATATACAGAAAAACATGGTCAGAATCAGGAGGTAAAGGTTAAGCATTAGTGGTCAAAAGGTAAGCCGGGGTCAGAGCTGGAATCACAGGAGGAAGAAAAAATGCTGGAAAGTCTAAACATGGGTTAGAATGATCTGGCAGCTTCTTGGTGTTGGGAAGCTGCCTATAAGGGGGTGAAAACAGGTGCAAACAATAACCGCTGATTGGAGTAAAGAGTCTGAAACAGGAAGTAATGTTAAAATAAAAGCATGAGACCAGAAACAGGTGGGACAGAATCATAACACACTTCTACAGAGCATTTACACACATATATATACATATATATATAAATAAAGGTACTGCAACAGACATCCCCTGTGGCTCATGACACTTGACGGCAGCAGTTAGTATCAAATCCCTAATATACAATAAAATACTGAAAGTGTTGCTTCTCTGTCAAGACCATTATGGTATTTAATGTACTATATTAGCATAGTGTGTATTAATTATCTCATTATTCCATGGTCAGAGCAAAGAAAAACTGAGGACTATTTTACCTGCTTATCTATGTTGTCAGTAAAATGTATGTGTATGCCTATGTAGGGCAGAGACACACCAAGCCAATGGTCAACTGTTGGGCCATTAGTGAGCATCTGTCGGGGCTTGTCCTCCTAGTGTGTCCCACACCGCTGGCACTAGTCGATCTCTGTCAGCAGCTTTTCAGCCTATTTGACATGTTGTCTGTGGTCGGGCCTCGTCAGTGAGACCATTCTGAATGGCTGTTGAGCTTAGCGAATCAATACATGAGAAGAACATGGTTCGGAAAAGTCCCATCATCTTGTCATTGTAGGATCCATGATTTCACCAATTTAGTGTTGTTCCTCCTTGCTTTTCACTTCCACAATCTCCTTTCTTCTTCCACAAGCAAAAGTCCATGTTATGGACGCATGCCACACAAGGTGGTGTGACAAAGGAAGCGGAGTGCTGTACAGATTAGAATGGTGATAATGTGTCAAAACACATAAAAGTCCCGAATAGGTATAGGGGGGTATAGGTGTTGATCCTAGGCAGAGATGATGAAGGACGTCTCAGGGTCGAGCTGTGGAGCAGGAGGGTCACTCACTGGCTGGTCAAGGTAGAGATGGTTGAGGCAGAAGAACAGGCAGGAGAACACGATGAGCAGGTAGAAAACAGGATAGGAGAGCACCAACCTGGTAGAGAGATGCTAGTCCGAGGGGTAACGATGGGTATTGATCAGAGGTTGACAATTCCTTGTGGAGGTTAATAGTCCAAAAGGGGAGCTGACGTCTGGAACAGGCAAGGAGAAAGATAAGAAAATAAAGGAGGCAAACTTGAACAGAATGTACATAAAGACCGTAACAGTGTGGAACAGCACTAGTCATCTGCCTGGGAACCAACAACAAACTAGCAGTGAGCCGGTTGGAAGGCAGGGTAGATATAGGAGGCGGGTAATTGCAGGATAGACAACAGGTGGTGATGATAATGATAGCTGGCAGGTGTGTGGAGGTGAGAGAGGGCAGGCAAAACGGAGTGACCCTGACAGTCCAAGGGTAGAGAACGGCAGTGTTATTTGCAACTTCTTATCAGACATATTTTCAGTTAAAAGCAGCTATAACCATATGCTGTTTTGAATGAAAGGTGTTTTGTTAACAGCTTATACTGGTGAATACAGATACCGCCACCTGCTGGCAGGGGGAGTTATTTTTGTCGCACAGGTGCAGAATGTATGTGCTAGTTGGCCTTTGGCTATAGTCTGTGTGGTGTGTTCATAGCAACTCTTTCTTTGTGCACTTTGACTACTGTAAACTAAAAATGCTGCCTTTACGACAACACTTTTAAGGAGCCATCAAGAGAAGAACTACCATTAGCTGCAGTAGAAGTCTAGCTGATCATAGCCAGAGGAGAGAAGGATGAGTGGGATCTAACAAAAAGCAGGAGGCCTACAGTCAGTCCAGCCCAGCACAAACGCTCTGCCCCACAGGGATACAAACACACTGATCTGAACCTCACAGCTCTCTTGATAATCAGTGAGCGAGAAAACATACATTTAGGCAGCACACAGGACCATACATGAAAATACATGCGGTGCACAATGTTTTGTGGAGACATTACAGCCAAGGGCCTGTTGGACAAATGGATCCTTTGTTCTATCACAGCGACACACACATACTGTATAGTGCATACACAGACACCAAAAAAAAAAAAGTACACCATACATTTCAGGATGAGCAGAAAGAGGTTCAAGGCTGTCTGAAAGTTGTATCTATCTCATACATCTGTGTTGACTCACTGCAGTACAGCTACTGTACACTGTGTATCATCCTGTATACGTATCTAGTATTTCATGTTGTATGTGTATACACTGAGAAATAGAGTGAGTGCCACACAGACAGCAGATGCGCCTCTACTTGTATATACTGTATGTATTAGAATCAGGGGTGCATACACAGGCATGTCCCACATACAGTACGTGCACGGGCAAACATGATGGTGACCTTCTTACAGCAATAGAAGAGCCCTTTTGGTTTGTAGTATTTGGTTGAACAACATGAAAAGGTCAAAAACAGGAAAATGATGTGTGGAAATAACATGTTCTCATCCCTGGGCATCAAATACAGATGCTTTGTCAAGCACTTTGGCATCTCACACAGATGCCAAAGGTACTCGACAATACATTAGTAAACACCTTATGTAAACACTCTGTGTGCTTAAATTTAGGTACTAAAACTAGGAAATGATCATGGCTTGGGTTAAAACACACACAAATTTAAAAAATACAATGTTTCACACCGGAATCGCACACATCTCCTGCATGAAAGTCTGATGATTTCTGACCCACCCATCCACCCCAACTTTCTCCTAATACAGACCTTTTTCCTTCATATTACTATATCACTGTAAATGCATGATATGTTTTTTTTCTCATACGGACACTAAGAAACAGCATTAATCAAAAAATTTGTCATCATATCCTATGTCAGTGTGTTGATTTCATCCACAGTTGCCACTGTTTCCACCACCTTTTTTGCCAGTGCTAATAGACAGAAAGATAACATCTTCCTAACATCATCTAAATTCAAGAGACCAGCAGGTTAGATGCCTGGACAGTCCAAACAGTCCAAAACCTGTTGTCATATTTTGATGCAGATATCATAAAACTCTGATTTTAAAAACACAGAGCAGGTACATATTGGCAGTGAAAAGAATTAAACAAATCAGTGTCAAGAGCAAACAAATACAGAGCAGACCCAAGGACCAGTGCTGTTAAGGTCGGTTGCTCCAACCAACACTCTGGAACAAATACTGACAATTGCTATCAAATTTGATTTCAGTATTTATTATTTGTTTCAATAGATCAAAACTTTCTTTTGGCCAACACCTGGTCAGTGACAAGGTCAAACATTATTGGCTAAGATTTTATAATATCTTTTGAAGATATTAACGTACCTGAAAGGTTATATTTTAATATGTTTGCTCACCCCTTGACCTTTTCTAGTGAGCCACCAAAAATTTTAATCAATACATTTCTAGATGTGGGCAGGCTGCCATAAAACATACTTTGCTATAATGGTCTATACAGGTATTTTTTTCTCATGACATTTCCTTTTGCAACTTCAGCGATACAATTTGTAAGGCTTTAAAGACAGCAAAATTAGTGTTCAGTCGAATGTTTTTTTTGTCCAGTGCATTTGTAAAGCTGGGTACATTTAACATTTCTGTATTTGGGGCTGTTTTAACATCATTTTTAAACATACTGTACACATACAGCAAAGGGTATATTGTAGATGAAGAGACAGAAACACAGGATTTTCTCCAATCATACTGGATGCAAGAAGCAGTAAAATTATAAGAAAAAAGGTAAAAGCCTAGAATATAAACAGGAGAGGAAATGGAGGGAAAGGCAGCACTGGGTAAGGCCCAGATCTAACTTACTAAATGAGTTGAAAAGCAGATAGGACAAAGTGATTTAAGGCCCAGTGAGTATTCGCACATAGTCTGTAAAGAGTCTAAAGCCAGCTTTTTGCTACATTTAAAATGGGCAACCTTCAATTCTAAACATGTTAGTATAGCTAACTAGCATACCTCCTTAACTGAGTGTTGTAAACAACAAATGTCAGTAACTAACTATTGTACATTAGTTTGTGGGGTTACAGTTTACATAAAAAATGCCCTGTTCACAACTAGTACGTTCACTGTATGTTTTCCACAGTGCTAGTCCTGGATGCTAACTGAAGTCAGGCTATCATTAGCACAAATATCCTGCTTTTTAGCAAAGATAGTGTTAATGTTTGCCATCAGCTGTCAACTTTTTTCCAAATGTCCATGCAGATTCTTAGACATCCAGGCCTTAGTAAGCTGAAAAAACTTAGAAAAGTCAACTGGACTTGGTTTTTTTTTACCTCTCATCCAAGAGGCTTCATCTGTTCTGCCCGACTGGCGTTGAGTCACAGGTATTTATCCCCATCGGTGGTGTTTCAGTCCTTTGATGCCCAACAATGTCCCCTAACGATTGAGTCATTATAGCCCAGTATTGGTGAGCGTCGTTACTTGTCTTTGAAACCTCACCTGTGAACCGACGCCTATTGTCCTGGTGGGCATGTTTGGGCAGAGATCTCAAAACAGAGTTGTAGATGGATGACAAGTTGTGTCTTAATCCACCACCCCTATTTAGTGAGGGGTGTTCTATTTGGACAAAAATAGCTTCCTTAACTCCTCTCTCAAACCAGCAATGTTCTCTGGAGAGGATCTGGACTTCACTGTCCTCAAAAGAATGTCCTTTGTCCTTCAGGTGGAGGTGGACTGCTGACTCTGGTCCACTGGAGTTGGCCTTCCTGTGTTGGGCCATGCGTTTGTGAAGCGGCTGCTTAGTTTCACCAATGTACAAGTCATTACACTCCTGACTACACTTAATTGCATACACCACATCACTCTGTTTATGTCTGGGTGATTTGTCCTTCGGGTGGACCAGTCTCTGCTGCAGGGTGTTCCCTGGTTTAAAGTTAACTGGGATATTGTGGTTGCAAAAGATCCTTTTGAACTTCTCTGATAAACCAGCCACATAAGGGATGACAGTGTTATCCCTTCTTGTTTTTTCCCTGTTGGTAGTTGGGCCTCTTCCTTGCTTTGGTGAAGGCTCACTTGGGGTATCCACAAGCCCTAAGGGAGTTCTGGATGTGTAGTTTCTCCTTCTACAGTTGTAGGCACTTCCTCTGCCCTGTGATTTAGAGTTTTGATGATTCCTAGTTTGTGTTGAAGTGGATGGTGTGAGTCAAAAAGCAGGTATTTGTCCGTGTGTGTAGGTTTCCGATATATTTCTACCTTCAGGCTTCTGTCCCCTCCCAAGCGGACTGCACAATCCAAAAAGACAGACAGTCATCTCTGGCATCCTCACAAGTGAACTTGATGTTGATATCTACAGAGTTGATATGCTTGGCGAAAATCTCTACCTCATGGGTCCTGATTTTAACCCATGTGTTGTCCACGTAGCGGAACCAGTGGCTGGGAGCGATACCAGTGAAATTTTTTCAAAAGTTAAATATTGAAAAAATACTTTTTCAAAATACCAAGAAATATATAAGCTAAGCAGTCAAACAGAGTAATGTTGAATGACATTTTCCCCCTGTCATATTGATAATACTAGGACTTACTAGCTCACTGCAATGCAAGAACAATTCTTTCTCTTTACGGGACATAACTTTAGTCTCAGTTGTTTAGCCATCAGGTGCATATTTAAGATTTTGTTGGGTTTTGACTGAAACACTGAAAAGATAACTGAAGACAGTATTTAACTAACTCATGCCTAATTAACTTAATAATTAGCTAGCTACTGTAGCTACAGGCACTAAATCTGCTGGTGGCAGTCGTGACTAAATGAGTGTTTGCTGGCTTGAAATGAAAACCTTTGTCTGCAATCAAGAACACATTGTTTCAAAAATTACAAAGAAATTGAACTGTAATATCTGCACCCACTGTCACTGTAACTGCATATTTGCTGTGTGAAAACAGAAAGCTTAGGAACAGGCATAGCAACTAACTAAATGCATTTAGAGCTAATCAAACAGTGCAGTTATGAAGCTACACATCATGTTGAGCATTAGTCAGCACAAGACCAGAAGCACTGACTGAAAGATGGGCTGGGGAATAATTTCAGATCCAGTTTTTTCTGTTTGTATTTCAGCTTCTGTGGCTTTGCACATTTTTGGGGTGAAAATGAAAAGACACATTATCTCCTAAATACCTGCTACCATCCAGTAAAAGTCTTCCTAAATTACAGTACTCAATTCTCAAATACTAATATTCTATTTTGGAGAGGTCTTCTGCCAGCTGATAGATAAGGTGTCTCATTGTCTCTTCAAGGGCTACTAGATTTAAAAGAATGTCATTCATCTGGTGCATAATGGAGAGTTCTAATGTCTGCAGGTATTTCTTTTTTTTTTTCTTCGCGATAGGGAAAAAAACACATTATGATTAAGATTATGAACATTTTGAGATGGTCTACACTGGCACAAACTACACTACATGTGTGTCTATGTGCAGCTTCAAACCACTTGCTCATTATTCAACCATACTCTCTATACACAGGCAATGTCAGTGTGTCAGAAATTAAACCAGTGCAGCTTTTATTCCCTGTTGGCAAATCAAAATAGCATGATCACTCCTATAAGCAATTACTAATAATACAGATAGTATAATATCTCTGGGAATGTGAGTTACAGACTGAAATTGAACAGCTGGATCTCATTATTATTGGAAGATTCACATTTCAGTGTTTGTTTGGACTGGTTCTTTTTAGTGTCTGGAACTGATAATGTTTAAATGTTCTTACTGCCGATTTTTATACTATGTATTTTTTCATAAACAGCCATTTGATGCAATTGCATTATGTAATTACCTTTATGTACAGTTGTTTGTTATTGATGAATTCTCCATTTCTGAAGCAGGATTCAAATGGCATATAAACACACAGTTCTCACAGAATTCACAGGAAATTATGCATGCACACACCGGGCAAAAGCTGGCACATGCATACATTTTGCTTAGTGCAGGAGTCAACCTCCTTTGATTCTTGATCCTTTATGCTCTCTGTTCTTTATACTCTTATCATCCTTGACACAAGGTGACAGAGCAGCTGCTCGTGCTGTGTTTGCTGCCCCCAGTGTCATTTTGAAAAGAAGCATGAGATAGCAAGATGAATAATGGCTCTATTCAATTTGGCTGAGGAAGCTCTAGGGTTTGTTATTGCACATGTTGGCTTACTAGAGAGGCTCCCTAGACACCTCATGAACAGAGTCATCATTATTGAGCTTGCTAATGCAAACCAGAATGATATCATGAGTCAAAATGTCTGCTGTGAAAAAGGTGTATTACCACCCATTTCCAACAGCAGGCAGTTGTTTTCTGTAAACAAAAAAAATAAAAGTGCTGATAAATACAGTGTGTGCTACTTGGTCATCACCATCAGCCAAAGTTAGCAACAAGCTGGTGATTATATAAAGGATGTGCATGCCAATCAATGATTCATCCAAGTAATTGTGTAAATAATTATAGTTCAAAAACTACTTCTAACTGTCTTTTAGACAGCAGATCAGTCATGTTTTGGTGATTGCCTTTTACTGCACTGAAGCAATATGATCAGTGCTTCAACTTGTGCAAATATTGTACGTCTCCTCTGCTTGTGCTCATCAGCACAGAATCCACTTTCCTCCACAGCTCTGCATGAAAAGTTTGTTTCTTAACTTCTGGTGTTATTAGATTTGACTAGCTCATTTTTCATCTTGACAGCTTCATTAAGGCACCCTGAAAAGGCTCAAAATATTTGTGCATGTGAAAATGAATAGTCTCCTTGTCCATTTCCTTCAACTCTGCTCATCCCTATTGCTATTTCATGAGCAGCTTTTCTCCCTCCAAGGTTCTTTCTTCCATCTCTCCTTTTCAGTATCTCCCTCCTTCATAGCCATTGTCCCTCTCACCTCCATCATTCATCTTACTGTGCTTCATGACCCTTCATTTTTGCCAATGTTGTCTACATTTCTGTCCTGCTTCATTATCCCTCCATCTTATCATGCATTCTTCTACTCCTCCTCAATGATAATTTCTTTTTCAATGACACTTTCCCTTTTTTTTGACAGAGTAAAAAACAAACACTTGTCTGCTTGTTTCCAGCCTCTGCAAACCTTTCCTTGTTGTGGTATTGGCTGGCTAGAGCATCAGCTCCATTGTTATTGGCTGGTTCCAGCAGGTGAGGCATAGCTGTGCCACTTAATCAGTGCCCTGCAGGGGGGACAGCATGTGCCAAAGACACAGTGCAGCAGCAGCCGCAGCCATCCACACTGGCAGCTCTCCATGAAACTTAGCATGGGGATGGCATGACCTTCAGACAGCCGGGACTAGCAGGAGAACACTCACATACAAGCCATGCATATTTTCCTTGCAAGTCACGTTCTTTCTCAAAATGCCTGCAGGCCCCGCCCAAAACTCCACCTTTCCTCTGCAGAGGAGAACTCTCAATTCTCACAACAGGACTCTGAGCGTGGCAAGGAGGCATGGCAGTACTCTTTGAAGGTCAAGGAGAAGATCAGATAACACATGTACACACAGGGCAGACGCTGCTGGATGCATGAAACCAGAGGTGGAAACTAAGTACATTTACTCCAGTTTTTTACTTATGTACAATTTTGAGGTATCTGTTTTTACTTGTGTATTTTCATTTTCTGCTACTTCATACTTTGACTTCACTGAAATTCAGAAAACAATATTGTACTTTGTACTCACTACATTTATCTGATAACTTTGGTTATTCATTACTTTTCTGAATTAGGTTAATAAAACAAAATATGATATAATCACAAGACTTTATTGATCATTGGTCTAAAATTCACACTACCCAGAAGTAGGTAAAGTACTTCCATTTATAACCATATATGGTAGTTTGAATTAGCACCACCTTTACCAGCAGCAGCAGCAGCAGCAATAAAACATGATGTATACAATAATACATCAATGAATGCAGGACTTTTATTTGTAACAGAGTATTTTACACCGTGGTATTGCTACTTTTAATTAAATAAACAATCTCAGTACTTCTTCCACCACTGCTGGAAACAGGTTAAACTGAATCCAGAAGATATTTTGGTCCTGATAGGAAACAAGGATGCGACAGAAGGATCTGACACGCCCTGGAACCATAAATAAGTTTAAATTTCTTGAAGTGGATGATGGCTAAAATCCAACATATTTTGTCTTCATTATGGCAAAATGTCATGTCATACCTTTTTCCTTGTCAATAAAAAAGATTTGTATTAGTGCCAAATAATGATAATGATGAAAATAATGATAGCGTGCCACCCATTACACCTGTCAAGATTAACTATGGCTCAGTTTAGGGTTAGGTTTTGGTTAAAATACTTATGGGTCATTATTAGGGTCAGCATTGGCCGAAGAAGTACTCAGATTGTTTACTTAATTTTACTTAAACACCACCACAATAACATCAAATCATTGTTGGATTTTGGTCTCTTAGTATTGTCGACAATAAGAAAAATACAGAAAATGCCACCCAGACTAAGGTGCACATATTGATGTGGAGATGAATTTTTTATATGAAAAAAACAATTGATGTCCCCGAGCTTAGGCTCAGGTAGCTATGGGCAGATGTAGGCATCATCTCAGCTTTGATCCTGTACCTACAGAGGTTTTCAGTGTGGTTGCCATTATAACAGCATCTTTTCTACATCAAGAAGAAACTGTTGTGCAGGCCCAGATCCATTCTAATTCTTTCATTCAAGAGAGATAAAAATAAAGTCTATACAAGCTCTCTCTGTCCCCACCCTGATCCTTCTGTCTCTAACACTCCCACCTCCCACATCTTGTCCTCCTTACTAACCCCTGACCTCCCATTGCTCTCCCGCCCTCCTCTCCTCTCCCCTCTCGTGAGCGCTGTGCAGAGCCTGTAGGCCCCCCACGTCGTGGGCCTATTAACAGGCATTGGTTCTCTGTAAAGATGCCTCTCCTTATGTCTGTACAGCTGCTGCAGTGCTGAATGGGGAGGATAAATCTGGGATCCTCAACATCCGCATCATTGTTTCACTGCCACTCTCTGCTGTTGGATGTTCTACAAAGACGGGAAGTAATCTGGTTGGATGCTTCCATCCATAGTTGTTCCATATTAAAATGTTATCCTTAATGGGCTGGGTATGATATTGTATTATTATTATTTGCAGGTTTCGATGATCTGTGTCAGAAATTTACAGCAAATTCTTGCAGCAAATATGTTATCATATTTAATGACTTCTTCTGGCTCCTTTCAGCTGTTACATAAGATACAATTCCTGAGGTGAACTTAAGGATTGGCATCACATTATAAAAATAAAATGTATAGAATTAGACAACTGATAGCCATAAATATAGAACATAGGAAAAGAGCATAAGATGAGGTAGAAATGTAATTGCCATACAGACTATAACAGGAAAGAAAGAAAAAAGAAAGAGAGAGAGATTCTTGTGCTGAACTAATGTCAGCTCACTCACTCCAAGGAGTTTGCCAAATGCTTTTACAACGACAACAAACAGTCCACATGTTTCTGCACATTTGTGTCTCTGCAAATGATGTGGCCATGTGCCATGGGAGAGCAGACAGCTGCTGCAGGGTCTATCAGTCACTTGCTGTATTTATAGGGTGATGACCACAGAACGCTAACAGCTGAAATGCTGAATGCTCACCTCTTCAGTTCTTCCAGTGCTTAAAATTACACTGTGTAAATAAAGGCAGAGCAAACGGTGAGACTTATGGGACATGCCCACTCCAGCAGTGTAGAGGGGAAAAGAGTTCCTTGCAAATAAAAATTATTGTGAAATAAATTTCTGCATGTTTCCCTTTACACGTCTGGGCCTGGGTACATTGCTGGCACAGTAGCTAAGAATTGAGGTTGATTCTACTGACCCTGGAGATGGTTGACAGAGATTTATACTCACTGTTTGTGCTTGAACTTCTGTGTATTTCATATTTTCTGGCTCTCTTTACACATGACAGTGGTCTCAGTAAGACATCTCACCACCACCAGTCTGTCCTGCTCAAACTTCAGACTCCCTCCCACACTCATGCTTTTATCTACTTAACTATGATCAGTATTTGAGGCATTAGTACTTACAAATTACTGGCAGCTGTCATCTGTAGGTTCCTGTCTGCTGCTCTGGCAGCTCCTGGGGACAGGAAGAGGTAGAGCAAGTTAATATTTACATATAGATTATAACTGAGCGAACTGGGGGGATATTCTGATGGTTTGGATTTAAATGGATCATAGCCGGCCTGTAGTTGTCAAGCTAACACAGCTTCTGTGTGTTTAATGAATAAAAAGAAAAGCGGTGGTTTTTATACAACTTAAATCTTCACTTTTTTTTATCCTTTCAGATGTATCTGCTTTTTTCTTTTTTGCAGTGGGACAAGATTATTCTAACTCTGGGGGGCAGATGCTCTCTCTACTTGTGTTTTGTTGTAAAAATGTGGCCAATAACTTCAGGTCAAATTTACATCTGCCCTGGCTAAGACCTGATCCCAGTGGGATCGCTGGTTGATCTAATCGCATTCCAACTGCAATACACTGTGTGTGCATTCACACCTCCATCAATTTCTACTTTTTAATTAATCCAAATATCGATGCCTGGCCTCACTATAAATAGTCTTACACTTGTATAGGGATTTTCTATGTGATGAAGCATACTCAAAGTGCTATAACACCATTCACCTATATCACTGGGATAAATCTGGGGTGCAGTGTCTTGCCAAAGGACACTTTGACATATGGATTGGAGAAACCAGGGACTAAACTGCCAACCCTGTAGTTAGAGCATGACCTGCTCTACCTGCTCAGCCTTAGCTGCCCCCTAACTTCCTTCAAAATGATCCCGATTTGCTGCATGCAATGAGGTAGACAAATTTTAAATGCAGGGAACAAGAGTGTGCTGGTACTAGATCAGCACAGCACGTACCATGAATTGAGGAATTGGAATTTCTATCAAGAGAAAGAAAATTGGTGCATCCCCAGACATTCTCTGTTGCTGCCTTGAGATGAAAGAAAGGAGAGGAAACCACTGAAGGGAAACAATGCTGTGAAACTATATGAAGATTGCAGATAGAACCCTGTGCGCCTGTGACTGAGGTTGTTGATAAACCCCCTAATTAGTTATAAATATGAGCAAGGAAGGTAAATTAGTACTCCTGTGCACAGTAACATATGCTTTCAAGGTGCCCTTCAGCAGGGCTCTGGACCCCTGACAGTGCAGACTGGAGCTGTGCTGAGCAGCTCACTGTGCCACTGTGTGAAGGTGAGTGATATGAGTGGCGCTGCTGGAAAAGGTCATCCAGTCTGATTTCACCATAAAAAACAAGAAAAAAAACTGAAATATACAAATTACAATAATAAGTCATATTCGTCTAGAGTCCCAGTCCTGCTGATATTGAGTGGGTATTTTATTTCAGACAGAATGAAGAATTAATGACTTTGCGTGCAGCAGTTTGCACCATGGTCATGGCAGTGATGCTATGCTGTGATTTCTCTGTGGTGGTCGTGGCCTTTCAAGTAAGTGCAGCTCCTTGTTTAGATTTGGACAAGAGCCTTAATGAGGCTGATTACAGCCACACTGCCACTGCAGGTGACTGCAGACCAAGGAAGCCTACGATAAAATGAGTGCTCAGGATTACAGTCCCGGTGTATCCCATTAAAACATAATACATCTCATCACACACGTTCAGTCTATTCTGCCTAATTTCCATATGGTCAAAAGTTGGCTCTAAAGCACTTTAAAGCTGGCAGAGACAAAGAAGTGCAGCGAGAGAAAGTGAGGTTCACCCTGAGTTTGAGCTCAGGAGTGATGTAACTGTGGATGATGGCTGTACTGCAGTCAATTTAGGATTCAGTATCCTCAGACGACCTCAGCTCCCTCTCCTCCTTCCTTCTCTTTTTTTCACCTCTCCTCATGCTGGTGCCATCTATCTCTTCCACACCCTATCTGTCTTGCTTTTTTTTAGCTACAAAAATCTGCAGCTACCCTTTCATACCCTCATGCAGACTCTTCTCTTCTTCCCTTTCTCTTTCCCCTCTCTTTGTGTCAGCTCGTCTACGCATCACTGCCTCTGCTCAGCTCCTGCCCAGCATCCCTCCTCTCTCAGGCTGTAGCACTAACCTACACACACATACAGAGGAATAGCTGGCTAAATTCACTTCAGCAAGGCTCTGGCAGCGTTAGCACATTGCAAACTGTCCACCCCCACAGCAAAGCTGCTCACTGGATAACCTTACTGCTTTTAATAACAGTATATCCCCCAGATGTATTTAGCTCTACTCTATGTTTATGACCTCTCCATACATCTTCACCTCTCCCGCCTTCCTCACTTTCTTTCCCTCTGCCTTCTTGTGCTGGCCAGTTGAATCAGGTTATTCGTGTTTACTGCTGTAGTTGCGGACAATGTTGCTAATGTAAGAAAGGCCCATTTCGATTTTTAAAAAACCTGCGAGCAACCGTTCTTGCATTTAAAATTAATATTTTAAGTAGCCAATATGTTAGATGTTAAGTATTTCGTGTATGTCGCCATACATTTTGTTATGTGTGTACATATGTGTGTGTGTGTGTGCCCATCCCTCTCTCCTCTCCTCTCTCTCTGACTGATGGAGGGTGGGGTAATCTGCACTGGTTGCCATGACACCAGACAGCTCTTGCTTGGCAAAAGCACGTAGCTTCCTCTCTGCTCTATTTCCCCTGAGCCCTCCACTCAGGACTATGCGTGCATCTGTGTTTATGTGTGTCTATGAATCTGGGAGAGTCATGTTTTAACACACACAAGCTAAATGAAGATGGAGACAGCGTATTTACTGTCTCTAAATGTTGAGCAGAGGGGGCAGTAAGGCAAACAACATGTATCTTATGGCAAATAAAGGTTTTTTTGTGCAAATACTTTAGATATGCATATATAAATAGTGTAAAGATTGGAAATTAGCACTTTGGGTTTTATTAATTAGAATTAGAGTAGTTGAACTTTTTCATGCTCTGTAGATGAAGATTTGAATTATAATGACTGGACTTCCTGCAGCAGACCTTCATCACATATGCCTATACCACAAATCTTATATTTGCAAAACAAGTCAGTCATTTTTCAATTTAGTATGTCCTCACTGCTATTAAGACACTTCGTTCTGAAACCCAGAACCATCAACGGCAGCTGGGATGTTTGGCATTTTCAGTCAACATGCAGTGTCCTGAATCACCTTGTTCGGAGTCCTCATCGGACAAATTAAGGATTTGGGTATTCATAAATGATTTGCCTTCAGTTTGTTCATAATTGTTATGCAGTACAACTGTTGGCTTTAGGAAATAAATGACTGCTTTTTCACACTTTCTGAGCCTTTCCAGACAGACAAATCACCCCATACAGAGTCAGTATCAGTCAGAATAAAATATTTGTTAAAACTTACTTTTCATTTTTATTCTGTTACATTTTAAAGGCATTGGCTTAAGAAAACAACATACTGAGACAATCATGTCTAAAGCATGCTAAAACTTGGTACATGCAAATAACTGTCCTTATTTCTCAGTTTAATTTAAGACCTAAATTTAATTCCTCCAGCAAATAGCTGTTACCAGACCTGATGCAATTACTTTTCTTAGTCTCAAAAGCAATCGGTGTTCTGAACCACTGTGCTCACAGCTCTCAGAATCCTAATAAAAGTGTCCATGCCAGCTCCCATCCATCTCTCCATCTCCAGACTCCAGCCTAGATGAATAATTTAGCAGGCTATATTTCCAGCCATCTGCTTGCCTCTCTCACTCCCTCACCCAGTCTCTTACCAGCTCTTCCACCATCATTCTCACTTCTTAGTAAAGTCTCTCAGTTCAAATGCTGGCCTCTTTCTTAGGCTGGATTATGGGTTGTAATGGAATTCCACATACAAAATCCCATTATGTTTTTATAAGCAAAGCTTTCACCGTGAGTGACCATTGTCATGACTGCTACACAGTTGGCTATTATACTGCCCAGGTGCACATTAACAGCCACAAAAATCTGGGTCAAAATAATGTCAAAATAATAATGTGTCAAAATAAGTATCTGTAACATGATAATATTTAGGCACCCTGATGTTTAATCACAACAATTACAAAGTTACTGCTGTTTAACCGGACAACAGCAGGATGCAGCACTAACTTCCTAATGATCTCTAAAGCCATTCCGTGGTTAATGGGAGTCAGAGGAAGCCTTGAGAATACATAACCTATAAATTCTGGATCAAATCATTAACACATCAACATCTGCAACACTGCCTGTCAGAGCCCAGCAGAGGTCAGCCAAGTTCCTCTTTCCTGTCAGCATAATGAGCACAGCAGCCATGTGTTCCTCCATCAGCATCGTTTTCATTATCCGTGTGCAACAATTACGCTGCCTGAATAATTGATGATCCTCCCGTGCTCGCAGCTACAGTATGAGGATCGCAATTTAAATGTAAATGAATACATAATTACACATAATGTATGTATAGCAACTGGCTGATTACACGGTGTGTGGGATCTATGTAAGCAAATAAAAGCAGTCGGTGAGGAGAAGGCAGGAAGGAAGAGCCAGCAGGCCAGCAGACAGGCAGGATTGTGGCTCACAAGAGAAAAGTAAGCCAGGTTAATAACACAGATGATAATGATGAGGAAGAGGATGTGGATGGAAAAGTGTAACAGCACAGACACAATGTGTTGGATTCAAGTCACATTTGTGCATTTTTACTGGGATAAAATAAAAACAACGGATGCCTTTTCCAACCATGGATCACCAGACTGTAAACTGAAGTGTGTGTCCTACTATTTGACTGGTCTGATCACTTTTAGCCAAAAGTCACTTGATAACTTTATATTTAATAGATCACCACAGATACCAACGATACAAAACAAGGTTATCATCCTTAAAAGAATCCTATTTACAAAATACCATAAATACAATCTATCATAACTCATTCATGGGCAAAAAGGTCAGATCTTTTCAATATAAAGCTACAAATTCTGTCTTCATTCACACTCATTTTTCAAAACACAGTGACTCAAATCTCTATAGCCTCTCCATATTAGTGCACACTAAAAATGACTGTACCCATGCATTAATGGGTTAACTTAATCCAATAGTGACTGGTACCATGCAAATCAAGAGGTTAATTTGTCTTGAGGAGCAGCTCCTCTCTCCGACAGTCACACCTTCTCGGCTCCTGTGCATTTACAGAAATAGACTAGACTGGTCAGGTATCTTTTTAACTTTTTTGTTAAGCTCTTCTTAGAGTTTGGGGAAGTGAATAAAGCCTGGTACACTAGAAATGTGTTATAATTGTGATGGACATTTACTGAACTACTGTATCTAATTACTATTTTGAAGTACCTGTCCTATATTTAAGTATTTGTATTTAATGCAATGTTTTCTTGTATACATTTCAGCGTGGAAAATTATACTTGTTATGCTCCTAGAATTATCTGAGAGCATTAAACAGGAAGTTGACCCCAAAAAGAGATTTAAGAAATGACATATGCTTCAACTTGATTTTAACATAAGGGTCATTTAAATGTAGATATAAATGATATCCAAACTTGTATGATACAATAGTGTGCCCAAGTAATCATGTTGTTTTCAAATTATGTTTTCAAATTCAATAAAGCTTGATCCAAATGTTGTTTACTAAGCAAGCAAAAAAATGCCATAGCATGGTATTTAGTTTAATAAAGCAGCACAACAGAATTCTTCATCATTGTGTTTAATCCATGATTGCAGAGGAAAATGGCATCCAGGAAATAGGCAGCCGGACTGAGGTGAGAGAGTACAAGGGCGAGTGAAGAAGCAGGGAGAAATTCTAGGGAAGAAGAAATACAACAAGTGGAATGAGGACAGACTGAAGGGAGCTGTCAATGAATATAGACAAATGGTGAAGGCAGGTAGCACGTCCCAGCTGCATTTCTTGGCCAGGCCATAGAGCATTCCTAGGTCAACCCTCCAGAGATGAGGGACAGGAAATCAATTTAAATGATTCTTTGAACTATATCATTCGAGTTGAAAGCAAGGGACTGGCTACATTACTGACACAAAGCCCAAATTACTGAAGATGTTACCACTTTCACTGTTGATACTTAGAAGTACATTTTGCAGGTAATATATTTTTTTACTTTTAATTTTGAATGTCAGACTTCATTTTGTTGTGTTGCTGATTTTACCTAAGTAATATATTGAAACATATTTTCATCTCTGCTCACAATGAAGCTCACACCAGTGTGCAAGTTCTCAGACTCAGATGAACACACAAGTACACACATACACATCGTTCCTGTGATCTCTCTATATTCAGACTCATCCTCTGGCTGGCTGCTGACCATGCTGGGAGCCTGACTGGCCCCATAGCCTCTGCAGCACACACAGCATCTATTACAAATATACAGTCTCTGATTCCCCCCTACATTCCCATTCAACCGCGATATTTGTAATCTGTTCTATCCTGCAGCAATTCAACCCCGTGAACCTCGGCACATTGAAAACGCCGCAGTCAGGGAAAACTGCCATCTCGTCACCTCAATAATAAAACCGTCTAGGGACCGAATGCACTTGTAACCCCTTGCTTTCTGTATCGTCAGACGGCGCTGCCTCCAGCTTAGGTGTATGTGCAATGGTTTTGCACACAGTGGAGTCTGCGCAAGGTGTGCGTATTTAACAATAGGGCATTTCGGTGGTTTGTGCGCAATGCAGTGGTTACTCCGTTGCAGCCGCCATATTCTCAGTTACTGTATGTAGTGGTTTCACCACTGCTGCAGGTTTCCAGCCCGCATCATGCCGGTTTAAATTCTGATGTGCAAATCAAGTTAGCGAAGGCAAAGAAAAAACGACGGGGAATAGATGTCTGGTTTGGGGCAGGGAGTCGGGGTGCTGGCGAGGGACAAGAAATGGAAAGTAAGGGTGTAAAAGAAGAGGTGGAGGAGAGGCCAAACGAGGACAAGGTGCGAGGCAAAGGGAAAACGGAGAAAGTGGAGCGTAGGTGCTCTGGTGGGGGAGGGGGTTCTGCTGCTGCTGATGCCGGAGCACAGCGCGGCCAAGCTGAACCGAGTGAACTGTGGTGGAGGTCGGGGAGTCCAACATTCCTCTGGAACACTGTTTACACTGCAGCTAGGACAGGGGGGAGCGCGAGGCACGACGCGCAGGGAAGGAAATCATCTCCTCTCAGGGAGGGAGCCTATATGAGTGATCCAGTGTGTGTGTGTGGCTGTATAGTGCCTTTCTAAAATACTGGCGTAACATGATTCCAAACTCCCCTCCCCGCTTCCAACCCTCCTCATCCTCACTCCATCTGACGCTATTTAAATCAACCTTAAACATCTCGCCTGCTGTAGGACGACGGACGGGCTGTGTGCCGCGTCTGTCATTTAAATCCCAGGATTACCGCTGAAATCGGAAAATGATATATAACACCATATGCAATCTGACCTCTATGTCATTGCGAAACAGTTGGGAAATGTTATAGGGGTGTTAATAAATGTGAAATCTGAAAGTTGTTTTAGTGCTGGGTCCATAAGAGGAAAACCACCAGAGACAAAGACCTGAGCTGTTTTGTTTTCTCTCTCTCTTTTAACTACCTGGAAAATTATGCAAGGTTTCAATAAAGTAATAATTTAAAATACTTTCGTTCAATCATATTGAGTTTATTTTATAGCAAATACAAGGCAACTCTTTATTTTAAAAACTTTGAAAGAACTTTTTGTTGCAATTTAAATTTGTCAGTCTAATTAGTAGAAAAAGATTTTCATTGATTCATATTTTCATTTAAAAACTACAATACATGTAAAGTTAGCAAGAAAACCCTAAAAACTTGTTTGTTTTGTAGAAAACAGCATTCAACAAAGTATCATGGAAAACAATGATTTAACAAGAGAATTAGTCCTTAAAACAAAGGAAGCTTAGGCTATATATTAATTCTCTACTTCTTCTTTACTGAAAACAGTAGATCATCTGCAGTAGGAGCTGAATTACAAGAAACAGAAGAAAACAAAACAAATAAAAGCAGATATGTTTTTAAAGATTTAGATATCCTCAAGTTTGATGTGAACAACACAGACCAAAGTTGTGTCTCATCAAACTTGGGGAGCACTCACAGCAGAGACTGAGACCTGCAGTGCTGCTGCACATGCTTTCATCCCATGAAGACGTTGCTCTTCTCCATCTGCTGGTACAACAGAGAAATTACACTCCGTACAGAAACAGCACACATTTTATACTGTACCATCAAACCTACTACTAAATGTAAATGTGTAAGTTGGTACACCATAGATGGTTTGTTCTAAAATAGCCGATTGTGCTTCATAATGAGGAATGGCTGCAGGTTACCTGTTTGTTAACAATACAAATTAAGTATTCCCAGTAGTTTTAAGCAACAGAAAGCTGATTTCTTCCAGATTCATCCGTACAGGATTAAGAAACTAGTCAACAGACAAGATTTTTCCATTAGTACATCACGACAGACCATTTTCCTACAAATATTTCCACCTGAATCAGAGTTAGCCAGTTACTGTTCAGCCTCAGTAAATATTTAGTGTTTTCTGCACCATTGAGGAAATTATCACCACTGGCATCAGTCATAGTGACATTTCAGTGAATCACAGCAAAGCAGGAGACAATTGCTGTCTGGGCTCTGGGCTGAAAAATTAATTTGTCCCCAGACTGCTGCATAGCAACACTTGCAAAAGAGCAAGATACAGGGATGGGAGAATCTTTAACTAGATTAAAGTCTGAAACCTTTGGCCTCTACTTCATTTGTTGCATCCCAGTCCTGACACAGCAGGCTTTTTATTTCTGAATGCTGTCACTTGTATGGCAACAGCTTCAGGTTCAATATACTAGCAATCACTCAGCCAGAGAGCAGATCAAACTACAGTTTGACATCAGCTGTCAGTTCTGGTTTGTGGTCAGTGACAGAGAAGCTGAGTCATGGCTTCAGTGTTGAGTCCCAGTGTCTGCAAGTTGACTGTCAGTCGACAACAGACTGACATCTGACCAGGATCTCCCAAAACTTTTCACATCCAAAGAATGTGAAAAGTTGAATAAATGCACACTGACTGCAGGAAGTCATGTTACTATAACCTTGTCGAAATTAAAATGCCTTTTAGAAAGCACCTTTTTAAAAGATCATGACTTTTTTAAAATTTCAAGTCAAGAATCTTTATTGTCATTATGCATAGCACAACGAATGTTTTTTCCGGCAGCTCTTATCTTAAAAAAACAGACATATTATTTACATAACACACAATTGTATAAGTCAATATAAAAATATGAACAAATAAAAAGGGATGTATGGGACCTAATCAGGTCAGCAGCATGTTAGCAGCAAGAGTGTAGTAACATTATAAGGTGCAGCTCAGTGCAAATCTCAGTCTTTAGGAGGAGGTGTGGGGTCCAGTGTTCTGTGTCTGTCCATAGGGGGGAGGTTGTGTGTGTGACTAGGGGTTAGGGGGGTGATTGATTTCACAGCTCTGGGGAAGAAGCTGTGTCTCAGTCTGTTTGTTTTAGTCTTTATATTCCTGTACCTTTTCTCGAAGGGAAGAGGCACAAACAGATTGTTGCCTGGGTGGGTGGCGTCTGCAGCAATCCGTCCAGCCCTCCTCTGGATCCAGTCAGTGTATAGTGAGTCCAGATCCAGAAGAGGACTCCCTACAATGCCCTGAGCTGCTCTCACCACCCGGGTCAAGTCCTTTCTGTCCTGTGCAGTGCAGCTCCCGTACCACACTGTCGCACTGAGACAGAGGATGCTCTCTACTGTCGCTCTGTAGAAGTTTGCAAGCAACTGAGAGGAGAGACCAGTGCGTTTCAGCTCCCTGAGGAAGAAAAGCCTTTTCTGGGCTTTCTTCACCAGGTAGGATGTGTTCAGAAACCAGGTCAGATGTGATGCGGATGCCCAGGAACTTGATGTTATCTACATGCTCAACAACCTCCCCGTGTATGAGAAGAGGAGCATATTTTGTCTTCCTGGACCTCCTATAATCTACAATGACTTCCTTAGTCTTGTTGGTGTTCAGGACAAAATTGTTATCTGAACACCACCTTGTCAGGTGCTGGATCTCCT